>NC_051307.1:179992007-180295037 GCF_015220235.1 Choloepus didactylus
ACTGAAAACTGATTTGAAAGCCAGGATATGCCTAGGCCTACCCTGTCTTGAGGCAATACTTTATTCTGATCTGTAATAAATGCCTCATTTGGGACCAGATGTGCCATTATTAGGTTCAAGTGGCACGTGGAAGATCCCATCTTAGAAAAGCTGGAGAAGAGATGCCTGATTGGGACAGAGGGGAAGACTAAGAAAAACTAAGGCTCTTTCAGACTCTGAGATGGTAGGAGCCTATAAAATCTGACTAAAGAGAGTTGTCTGCTTAAAAAAGGAGTAGGCTTTAATGAGGAAGAGGGACCTTTCCTTCTGGCCCTACTTACATTCAGGTAAAAGCTAGATTGATATCTGCTTTGTTCCTCGAATAGCTTGCATTAGCAACTGGCCACTGCCAAGCTTGTGCTTGGAGGGAAGAGGCTTTATCAGTATGCAGATGAGGTGCTTGGGGCATGCTGCTAAACCAAACACCCTTGTGTCAGCAGCCTTTAACCTGATGTAGGAATTCAGCCTCATTTCTGGCCAGCAAATCAATTCATCCCAGAGAGAAACCTTGGGGATAAAAATTCACACACCATCAGGAATTCAAAACCTTACATCCTGCAAGACTGGCTTCCAACAATTTGGAATAATAATACACCCCAACACAAAGACCCAAAGCAACAAAGACCATCTCAGACTACTCAAACACATTTAAAAAGCTCTAAGCAGATGGTCAGCTCCGTCCCAAACTGAACAGGCTGCACTGGACCTATCAAAACGCAGTGTTAACACCAAGCTTTCATCTTTATTCCAAAATCTAATGCCCACTAAGCAGTTCCAATTTCAGGCAAGCTCCATTTTCACTTTCGTTCGGAGAAGGATGTGAACCAGTCCAAAAAAAATTTAGGTGAATAACTGTCTTTTAGAATCCATTAACATTGGCGTCTTGTATACCTGAAATACTTTGTCCTTTTCTTCTTCCAGTGGTGTACCTAGTGCACTTAACACCCTGAGTGGATAATTTTTAACACTTCCTTCTCTATATAACAAAATTATTTTCAGTAGTAATCATAAAATTAAGTGAATAATGGCCAGAAAAAAAAAAAGAGTGAACAGTTTTCTTTAATGAACTTTGTATATGTAATCAAGTTAGTGAAAAGTAATAATAAATAAAATAAATATCATGGCAAAAAGAGAAAAGGATTAGATTAATATTTTTTAATTAAATGCAAAAGTACAAGCTAAGTAACTGTTAAATCTTACCATTAATTTAACATTGTAATTTCTCGGTGGATTCCTCAGTTAAAAAATAATCGATTGACAAACACAAAGGGAGAAACATCAATTTTAAAGATATTCAAATTATTTCAAAATATTTCATGTGTGAACTAAAATTTGCACTTTCCAAACAAAATATTGCACCTTGCAGCTTGTATTTCGGTTCACGGCTTTAAATTTTAAGCACAAATAAAAACTCCGAGTGATCACAAAGAAAGACAAAAACAAAGGAACTGAAGTTCTGGTTCTTCTTCTTCTTTGTTGTTTATTTTGGATCCACCCTAGAGGTTGAAGATACAAGCTGCACCTGAAGTAAACCTCGATGATCTGGGAACAATCAGGGACTCTTAAAACAAACATATGTAGCTGAGTCCATAATTGTCAGAAGTCAACCATACAACAAGTAATTTTCCAAAAGTAATAAAAATGTGCTGATTTGAAGCTTACCTATAGAGCAATTGTCTGGAACCATCTTAGATCGGGGTCGGGGAGAGCAGAGTATTACGTCACTGACAAGTTTAAAATTGTTGGTCCTTGCTGATAATAAAAAGCAGGCCCATTTTCAGTTGGTTTCTTATGGTTTCTAGATTCTTTATAATGCCTTCCTTTACTGGCTGCATCTAAGCAGAACCACTCCAAACGCCCCACTTGTGGTATTCCACTGGCTTCTCTTCCATACCAAAGTTGGGTAAAGGATCTCCTGTTTTGTTCCCATTTAGCCTACGGAGTCATGCCTCCACGGGCTAAGCCACAGATGCTTCTCACTTTCACTAGAGATGCTAAGGTTCTGAGAGAAGGGATTACACCTCTCACTTCTTTATATCCCTCACAGCAAAAATGCTAATGAAATAAATGGATGAACCAATTTACAAAAGATTAACTAATTTTCATTCTCTTTACACACACATCCTAGATAGTGATTTCATGCAAATTTTGTTTAAAACCAGATATATAATTTTTAATATTATAAATTCTGGGTAGATTAATCTCACAAACGAAAGGTAAGCAAAATAAATGAGACACTAAAAGAGTACATACTATATGATTTCATTTAAATAAGTTACTCAAAACAGGAAAACAATTCTAAGTTGCTAAAAGTCAGGACGGTTACCTATTTATTACCTTGGGGGGATGGTGTTGTGCTAGTGACTGGAGAGTAGCATAAGGGCATTTGGAGGTTTCTAGCAATGTTCAGTTTTCTGATCTGGATGCTGGATGCATGGATGTACTCATTTTCTGAAAATTCATCAAGCTGAATGTTTGTCATGTGTACACTTCTCAATAGGCATATTATTACTTCAATAAAAAGTGTTTTCTCCTTAAAAAATGAATCACAGAAAAATGTACTCTTTTTGCTTTACAAAACTATGTTTTGACCACATATAGGATATAGATGCTCAAAAGTTTTCTTAGAACCTCCAAAACTATAGGGGTTTGTCAGTTTATTCAGACCAGTTAGTTATTAATATCTGCACAACTAAATCCAACTTGACAAATGTGCTCCATAACAGTTTTGGCTCTACGCTCATCTTCTTTCATATCTACAAACCGGATTGTCTCAGGAATGGTCACAGTTGTCAAACCTTCAATCACACATTTCTCTTGGTGTTTCACTTTCCTCTTCTGGCTTCTGCCACCTCTCTCCCGTCACTAGGCATTTTGCTTCCAGAACATTGACATCAATACCTTCTTCCAAACATCCTAATATGCACGGGAAATTCTTTCATCTTATCCTCAAACAAATTCCATTAATTCTCCATGACTTTCTAGACTCCCCTAAAGTTATCGGCAATGTTCTTGAGAGTCTAAGTCAACTGAAGTCCCCTAGCCACTCCATTCATTCTCATGCCCTTTCCCCCCAAAGACTCCCAAAGCCCTTGGTTTCCCATAAACCACACTGTTTCTCCTGACAGGAGGGTAATTTATGAAAGAAGGCACCCTCTGAGGAGAAATGCCCCTAATCCATGAGTAAAATGGACAGGCACTTGAGAGATCAGTGAAAAAAGAGGAAAACAGAGAAAAGGGAAAGCAAGAAAAGAGAAAAATGATAAAAGGAAGAGAGGACTTAGCACCAAGTAGGCAAACCACAGTGAGTTAAAAGTTTGCCACAATTTTTCACAACAGTAAGAGAAAAATCACGTTTACTGGAGTTTCTCAGAATCTAATGACAACAAGGGCAACATTGGCAATAGCTGTTACTGAGGGCTTATTTCAGGCCAGTCACTGGGCTACATATAATACTTTGGCCTCATTTGATCCACACAACTAGCCAATGAGATAGATATCATCATCTCCATTTTACAGTTGAGGTAACTGAGACTCAACCAAGGTCACACGGGATCAAACCATGATTTGAATCTAGTTTTCATCTGATGGTCCGTATCACCTCATAATATAACAAATAGAGCAGAGCAAATGAAGGACAGATATATCACAGAGTGAGCTCCAAATTCCAGAATTCATTTGAGATACAATATCAATTTCAGTCATAAGGGGTTCATGTTCACATCACAGATGGTTGGTCTTACTCTTCTATTTTATCACTTACTATATTTTATTGAAATGGTCTGGGTACCTGTTGTCTACACCTTTAAAATTTGTGATGTTATCTGTCAGATTTTATTCATCTTTGTATCTGCATTATCTTGCAGATTGCCTGACACAAGTATTCAGTAACAATGGAGGCTATTTCAAAAAAATAGTTTTCAAGATTTTCATCTCTTGGCTTAACAAGATCACATAGCACCCAGCCCTCTCCTTGTTTCTATCAATCCACATTGAGCAGCAAAGCTCCACACTCCTGTATCTCCTTAGGGGCTGAAACTGAGACCGACAAAACTGATAAGCATAGCCAATAACAGTGATTTTTAAACTCTTTTCCAAACATCTAGATTGCTTTCTGTAGGGGATTCTTCTCTTGTTTATATGTTATTTCTGGGGGATATGTTTAATTATTCAAATACTCTGGCACCATCTAGACTCCAAATTGCCTAATTTCTTTTCTTCAAGTGGTTTTTCTAACACTATGAAGTTTTAGAGCATTAGAGCAAAACTAAACTAACTTGCAATTTAATAAAAGAAAAAAAATGCTAAGGGTTGTTTTGGGTTTTTTGTTGTTTTTTGTAAAAGGAAAGAAATGAGAAGACTTATGTGTGATCTATCTCGCCAAAATAGCTCAAGTAGCAGTGTATCTGTGTTATGACGTGGGAGATTGTGCTCACATACAAGAAAGAATTTTTTTGTTGACCAAAGTGATGAAGAGTGCCCTACACAAGCTGCTGATGAAGACTGTCACATCTCCTCATGACTCAACTGGGGTTAAGAATATGGTGACTGCTTTAGATAGCCTACAAAGATTTCATTCAAAAGGCAAATTTCACAAGAATTCATTGTATGGCAGTTTATTGGAAATAGTGATTAATTGTAAGGTATCTGTTCAGTTACACCTTGGAACTGGTTAGGGAAATCTATTTTCTGGAAAGCAGTGCCATTAGAACATTTACTTCTTTGGCTTTAGATCTCTTTAACCAAAATCTTAAACACAAAATGTCAAATGAGCTTCTACATGAACCAAAGAAGTTCAGAGACGCTGCTCTGTGAATGAGGCATGCATTCAATGTCTTGGTGCCCAGATGGTTGGAGTAAGAGTGGGGTACAGTTAATTAAAAAAAAAAGTTACGGTTCTTTCTGATCTTTCCTCATCAAGCAGAGAAGGAAGGAACTAGAGCATATTTAAGAAACGTGAATAACAACTGATCTCATTACTTAAGAAGTTTCCTTAGTCAAGCAAAGGAACATGCAAAAAACAAAAAGCCCAAACAAACACACTGCTCAGGATACATTCTTTTCCATATCCTTGTGCCCCAGTTCAGACAACAGTACCTCTGATGTTGAACAAGGTTCTTTGTTGGCAAACAGAAGATGACGTTTTACTCCATGATATACACATGAAAATATTATTACTCATTCAGCAAAGCACCGCCATGGAATAGCCACAGGTACCAACTTGCTTACAAAGACATCCACTGGGGAAAGACAGGTAGAATTTGCCCCAGCTCTGAGGCTACTCAAATACACAAATGAAAGTTGCAGCTGTCAGTGCTGTTAATACAAAGAGCTCATGCTCAAGAATGTAAATCACTCTGTAGTTTATTGGTAGCCTTAATTCTAGAAAAATAGGTGAATGAATAGGCATGATTGTTTTTTAGTATTAAATTATAATAAATTATATAGTCAATAACATTACATGGTAGCTTCAATGTGTTGTCCCTTTTCAGCAATCCATAGTTGAATGTTTCATGCAAGATTGCAATGAACATGGTACATTAATGCAGCCTTTTCCTCTCCCTATGTATACAACTGGGATGCAGTGCCTTAGTAATTCGTGTCTCTAGTTTTCACTGAATAAATCTGTGTCTTTAGCCTACCCCAGAATAAGTAATCAAGGTGGTTTAGATCTAGTAAGCCTGCAACCCACTTTACAGGACCACATGGCCCAATGCAGTTTTGAAAATTATCCTCTTACCATTCCTCACCTCTCCGGTATAAGGCGTGTGTATCATCCTGCTGGAACCACTCTGGGAACCTCACCAAGCCTGTCAAACTAGAATTTAGAGATTTTCTTTATTTTGTGATGATGGAAGTTACTGTTCTTATGTAGGAGTCTTGTCTAATGAACCATCTGGTTATGGTTTCATGCTCCTTCTTTCTATTCATTTATTCCACAGATATTTATTGAGTGCCTACAGTATGCTAGACACCATTCTCTGTGCTTGAGTGACACCTGGAAACAAAACAAAATCACTGCCTTTGTTAAGCTTACATTCTAGCACGGGAATAAAGGCAATAAACCATGAACATGATAAATAAGTAAATGCTGCAGTATGTTAGAAGGTGAAAATGAATTGGGGAAAAAGTAAAGCAGGTTAAGAAGGAGTCTGCCTTATTTTTCCAGGCTGCTATGACAAATGCCACGTAATAGGTTGGTTTAAACCATGGGAATTTATTGTCTCATGGTTTTGGAGGCTAGAAGGCTTGCTTCCTCCGATGGTTGGTAGCACTCTGGCACTGGCTTGCTGCAATCCATGGGGTTCCTTGGCTTGAACCCCTGCCTCATGTCACACGGCAATATCCTCTCCTTTCTCATCTTGGTTCTGTTGACTTCCAACTTCTGACGCCTAACCATGGCTTCCTCTCTCCATGTCTGAATTTCTTCTGCTTATAAAGGTCTTCAGTAATCCAGATTAGGGCCAACTTTGCCTCAATTGGCCACACTTAACCAAAAACAACATCTTCAAAAGGTCCTATTTACAGTGGGTTCATACCTACAGGGATGTGGATTAAAAATTAAGAACATAATGCAATCTACCACAGAGTCCATTAATATTTAGATGTGGCATAGATTTCATACTTTTATCCTTGGGTTATCCTTGGGTTGTAATGGGAAAATATCAAAACATATATTCAAAGTTACATGGTCAGTCCGTATGTTTGTGTATAGGTGAATTTCAAGAGAAAATGTAGTTTAAAAAAGAAACCAACATTGGAAAATTGAGGAGAAAACATCAACCAAATAAATATCTGACTTTATTACTTGGAAAATGTAGATAATTAAAGGAGATTTAGCTTTGTTGCTACAGTTGGATTCAAGATATACTGAGGAAACAAACAGCAAACTACTTATTTCATGAACTTACATTTTCAACTTGAACCAAGACACCTTGGATTTCCTGACAGAGCTAACTCTACAAGCCACATAAGCCAGCCATTCTAACAAGATTCAAGTGAAGGTTTAGAAGAGAAGTATCCAGTTCAATGAGTTGCCATTGCTTATATATTGATGCCTAGAAGGGAGAAGTTGGTCCTCGGCTGGCTGTTTGGTGAAGCATGCTTATGAGAGATGAGGACCCAATTCCAGCTTCTAATTGTGTGAGGAGTTGCTGTTTGAGCATAACACGTTTCCTGGGACATCTTTGTATATACCGACATCCCCCCACCCACCCACCCACAAACTGTCATACTCTGACACCCTCCATCCTGAAATCCATAATCCATGACTTCTACTGACCCAGGAACAATGGGGGTGCTCCCTTGGAAGAAGGCACAGGGGTGCAGTGACCGTTGAGTAGACTCTGATTTTTTAAAAAAACTGTCATATGGCGAGATAGTAGTGGGTTTCAATGCTGTCACCTATTCACTCAGCCCAGATGAACTAGAATCACCGTTTCAGTTATATCATAGCTCCAGGCAAGAACATGTCACCCTCTTTATTTCCAGCTTCCAACAAGCTGCTTAGGCAGATGCTAAATGTGGTCCTCCCTGCCACGTTCATAGAGTGGCCTTTGTGTGGGTTAATTGAGCCCCCACTCCATTTAATAGGCTGTTGAAGTCTTATTGAAACAGAGCTAGTGCCGCAGGTTAAATACATTGCAGTGCTCTTGCTAATCCTCTCATTAACAGGGCTGGAAAGCTTGTTGGGAGCTGTGAGTTTGCATATATTAACAGGGAGCTCTTCACTCAAGTGCTATCAATAAAATGACAAAGCCGGTTTGCAAATAGTGAAATCAACAGTGACACAAAGCTAGATACCTTTAAAAAAATAAACAGCTTAATAACTGATAAATCTTATATTCACACTTGAGAGAAGAAAAGGATAAGCTGGGAACGGATGTCTTTTATTGGGTCAGAGTTAAGAAAGAAATGATACTTACCTCAAACCACTGCAGAGACTCGTGATGAAGCCAAACTGAGAAATGATGTTAATGAGCCGTAGAGGCTAGGCCTACATTTAGAAGAACCCAAGATGGCGCATTATGTGGTTTTTTTTAATATGGATGTGAAAAATTAAATAAAATCCTAGCCATGACTGATGAAAGAAGAAAGATGGAAAAGTGTAGAGTTGCCAGTACTCCTAGGAAAATAATGCTGGCACAATATTATCAGAAAGCATGTGGCATTAGATGCAGTCTCCTGAAGCTGAGACTTCGCTGTGCCAGCAGAGGAAGTTGGGGCAAGGGGACTTGTGGAAAAGGGGGAGAGCTACAAGTACATTCATCTGAGGGCTGTCTCCTATCAGTTTTATGCAATACAAGAAAATGGCAAGGGGATTTGAGGAGAAGAGTATCAGTAAATGTAGATAGTGTCATAAAGGACCCCAAAGTGTAGCACTAAGACAAGAATCATTATCGAATGATCTGATACATTAGCCATCCTGGATGCAAAAGAGCAAAGAAATTCTCCATGACCTCAAATGGCAAAATGGAGCTCTTATGGCTGAATAGATTCTGGGTATCTTGGGTGAAAATGTTATCTACATTTTAGGAAAAAAATATTTTCCCCATGCCGAGTGGTCAAAGGGCAAGAGTTTAAACTCTCTACTAGAATTTTAAAAAATAAAAGCAGATGAGGGATGACACTTTTCCTACTACTCCTGAAAAACAGGGTCATTTTCCTGCTTCCCTTTTTGTTTGTGTGGAAAGAAACATGCAGGTTTCAAAGTGAATCAAGTGTCACCGATCTAAGAGTTCCTAATCTTCAGGACTGTGAAACCTTAGAGTTGTTTTGTTTCAAGAAATGTGCTTTGGCCCAAATATCCAAAATTCTGCTAGTAATAAGCCATGTTTAAAACGCTATGTTGGATAATTCTCTCATATTTAGACCAGGGTGGTAATTTCATTCCATCCCTAACTAGCTGTGTGATCCTAATAGAACTATTTACTCTGTCAGGATCTTGAACTAGATGAGCTAAATGTTCTTGTGTGTCATACATGTGAGTTTTAATAGAGGAAGTCTAAGATCCCTCCTATTTCTCAAATACCATGATCACAATAATAGAAGAATAATCATAAAATAATTGGTAGATTTTTTCCTAGAAAAATGAATGGTCAGCATAATTGACCTCATGGCAATAATTGGAAAGTGGACAGAAAGCAAAAGCTTTTTCTTTGGTAAGTGATTCATATTTGATCCATTCAATTATCAATTCCCAGAGGAACAGGCTGGGCTTTATATGCTCCCAGCTCTAGCTTGTCAGTTGACTGATGATCGTCTTATCTCTCACTTTCTATATGAAACCAGATGCCAAGTCTTTTGAATCTACCTCTAAAAGGAATCTCGAACCATCCCTTTCTTTCTCTTCCTCTGTCACTGCCTTCCTCACTGTTCTTCCTACAGGTCTCCTTCCCCAATATATCTACTGCACAATAGCCAGGTTAATTTTCCCAAAGCCCACATTCAAATAGATTATTTACCTGCTTGCAACCCTTCACCTGCCATTCAAACCTTTTCACAATCTAGCTCTTCCTTATCACTTTAGTCTTATTCTCTTTCTAAACTCTAAAATATAGGCCTTTTATTGGCCAAGGTAGGCCAGTTGCTTAACTGTCTTTTGCTTTCCTATTGCTGGGCCTCCCCCATCCCAAGTGCCTCTTTTACCCTCTTGTCCTGTTGAAATCTTCCTCCTTTTGGATCTACTTCAAATACTACCTTCTCGATGGAATCTTGGAGATGTTGCACCAAAATATAATCTCTGACTCCACTGATCACTATAATAATCTATCCCTCTATTATGGTTTTTTTCTGTCTCTGTCTTTGTTTAGCAGATAAGATTTATTGGCATTATGGCCAACAAATGCAGTCACAGTTCCCACCTCATGGACCTTCCTATGTATACTAACACAAACGCAAGGAGGGAGCCCTTGGGGCTGGTGTGTGATTAGCTTCCAGAGCTTGGCTGAAGGCTGCTTGTTTTCCTGTCTGTAATTGTTGACACGAGTAGACAATGCCTTATGAAAAACAAACTCATAGACCAACTCCAGAGTAGCCCCAAGGTTTTCAGCAGAGCTCATACAGGCTTGTTCCTTAACCTATGACAAAATAAGAAGCTCCAAAGTTTGCCATAAATACCCCTCTGGAATGTCACACTCTTCAAGTTAATTGTTCATCCTTATGTAAAACCCTCCTTGAGATGTTAGACAATAAATTTTATTCATTACCCCTAATTATTTCACAGGTTGCAAACTTCTATAGGTCAGAGACATCATTAAATTTGGATTGCCTGAAGGTACCTTGCACAAAGGCTTCATCTAGAAGAGGATCAATAAAAATCTGGTGAATCAAAACAGGATGCTTTGTCAAAAATACCCTTAAATGTCCCCTGTGAGTTCTAAGCTCATATTTAAAGAAATCCTTTTTAAATGGTTATAACAATCTGTGATTCATCTTTTGATATCTTGGACCTCCACATGATAAATTTTCTTTAAGGGGGCCATACATGTGAGTAGACAAATGACCTTACCTTGAAAAAGAGGAAATAGGGGTTCTCAAGATGATTTGGAATTCATCCAAGATCACACACAGCTGGGTTATCCCGATCTACTTCATATGTGGTCCATGGGCCACAGTATCAGGATCACCTGGGAGCTATTAAAAATGCATCATCTCAGGTTCCACTCCAGACCTACTGAGTCAAAATCTGTATTTTAACAAGGTCTCCAGGTGAATCATGTGTACATTAAACTTTGAGACGCTGCGCTCACAGACCATAATGTTAGAAAAAGAGATCATGCCTTAACGCTTCCAGGGCTCAAAATGTTTGCTTTTAAACAAATCTTACAGATAAACACATTTTTCTCAACCATACCTGTTGTGGAGATAGTCTAGAACAAAAATCAAACCAAAAAGGAATGGCAATATTAACCTATATTCTTCTATGTTCCGGACCAATAAATATTACTGGGATCAAAACAAAACTTCCTACCAACTCACATGAAAGTCGTCTGTAACATGATGATTCAGTTAAGTTAAATGAAATGAATACAATTCTCGTTTCTCCCCTCTCTACCTAAACAGCTACCATTCTAGTTTAGAACAGCAACTTTCAAGGCTGCACTGAAAACCTTTTGGTCACTCTAAAATTTTAGTTGCTGGTATCAAATATCCTACATTTCAATTCTAGTTCATTTTAAATCAGTATCACCAGATTTATAAGGCATCATTTATATCTCTTCTTGTAAAAGAAAAATAAAATTAAAAACACACAGGGAATCCCATAGCCAAACAATGAACATTACCAACTGAATGGAAGAGGAAACCTGTGAATATAAATTTGTTCTCTCCTCCCCTCTCCTCTACTTTTCTTTAAAAAACAAGGTTTGTCAGGGAGTTTCCTTGGAGAAGCACCTTGTCATTTCACCACTCTTTAAGACAACTGTGGAATTCAAGAGGGAAATTCTGCCTTAAGAATTCCCCAGTATCATGTTGCCCCAAGTTTAAACTGATCACATTTATCAAACACTATAGAAGTGCTAATGTTATGCATTGCTATCCACAGTTAATGCAATAAAGGGAACACCTTCAGTGCTCCTGTGTGTGTGTGTGTGTGGGTGCGTGTGTGGGTGTGCAAGAACTGTTCTTTGGGTGAGGAGAGCAGGAGCCATAAGAGCATAGGCTAGGGTGAGCTTTACTCTTGATAAAGAAAGACATCAGGATTTTTGTGTCAATATGGCGTGCTCCAACAGTTCCTAATAAATCCTCTCTCGATGGTCACTGAAAAATGTTCATGAAAATGTGAGAGGAAGAGACAGCTCTTCAAATGGAAAAAAGACAAGTCAATATGCTACAGTGAGATATGCAACTGTAGCTTTGATGGGGTTGGTCAGAGAAACAATTCGGAAACACCCACATTCTATCTCCCTCCAAAAGCAAAACAGCAGGAACAGGCCTGAGGCAATAAAACAAAAGGGGAGGGGAAGGAGGCATATATAAGTCTGCTTGCCTTTAGCTCAAGGATGTGGATGCAGCCCTCACCTAAAATTCAGGCACAACCCTCTCACCATCACCAATAACATGGCAATTATTCTCTTCTTTTATAAAAATAAATAGTCTTTAAAAACAGTTTTCGGCCCAGTTAGTTTTACAGGAAAACCTCTTCCCTAAAGTTGAAAAAACCAGAATATTTCCATTATAATAATCAATGCCATTGCATGGTAAAAAAGAAAAAACAACAGATCCCTGTGCATTTGAATTTATAAGATACTGATACTGATGCAAAACTGGGTAAGAACTCCACCCCTACCCCCAAAAGAAACACAACAGAAATGGAGGTGTACCATTGGAAAGGGGGAAACAAGTTATTCTCTTCCTAGAAAATATAAGAGAAAGAACCATGAAAACATTAGAGCTACTGCTCACCACCTTCTTATCTACTCTTCAGAAATCCAAAAAGCTCTAAAGTCAGACTTTTTTGTGTAAGTTTGGTATCCACACTCATCTGTTAGCAAAACCTGAGTTGAATGTCAGGCTATTTGTAACATTTATTTACTACTTTTCAATATGAATATCAGTTTATTAGTACATTGGTTATGGGTTGTTGCCCTAAATCCTTCTGTGGGTGTTACTTAATACATGGCATATCAGCAATATTACCTTTCAGAAAATCTAAACTTTGGAATTTCAAAATACATGTCGCCCAGGTTCTAATTTTGGATTAAGGACCTGTAATAATGTAGTTTGATAAAGTGATGAGCAATATATATACAGATATATAAAATCAGTAACATTAAAAAATCAGGCATACAAAAAAATTCCATTTATACAAGTTATAAAATACCTAAGTATAATCTCTCATCAAGAAATGTGTGAGCCCCCAACAAAGAAAACTACTAAAATTAGCGTGAGACATGAAAGTGGAGAGACATATTGTGTTTCTATGTAGGAAGGCTGAATGTTGTCAAAATCTACATTTCCCCTCAAAATAATGTATAGCTGTAACAATGTCTTAAACAAAATCTCAACAGAACATAATTTAGACCTTGAATTTCCCCCACACTGCTCACAGGCATTATATAAACCCATGAAAACATCTTTCCTTACAGAAGATGATTCTCAGCTGCATTCATTTTAATCTCTGCATAGGGAGTAATGTGTAGTTTTATTTCTGTTATGCCTGGCGCATGGTACAGCCCTGATGTTGAGAATCACTGTTCAGCTGACATAACAAACATGAGCAAATTAACTTTTTCAAAACTTTGAAAACAGTAATACAGTCTATAAGATTGATAAAAACTTTATAAATTACAGAAATTATATCAATAATCAGTGTAGTACTAATTTAAAAATTCTTAGATCAATAAAGTAGAACAAATAATCCAGAACCAAATCCTAGAATAAATAAAAGCATAATATATAATACAGAAGGTATTCCAAATCAGTAGGTAAGGCAAATATTATTCAACAACAATTTTGGTATGTTACTGGGGAGAAAACCCTGCTAAATCCTTTTCCTTACACCATACACAAGAATTAAAGAACAAAGATTGTATTTAAAATCTCTGGGTGGAGCAAAGTGAATATTTTTTAAACCTCTTGGTGGGGAAAAGGTTTCCAAGTGAAAAATACCAACGGGTTACACTTCTGTGAGTTCAATTAAATATAACGTAAGCAAAAAATACAAAGATACCAAGAAAACGCAAACAAGATGTGACAAATATTCAGATTAAAAGTCAATGACTTCAATGGTGTTGAATTCATATAAATCATTAAATGTTGCTAAGATCCCAACAGAAAAAAAAATGAGGATAGGACCTCACAATTCACCTATAAGAGAACACAAATCATTTTTATCAAAGGCTCCACTGGCAACTGGTTGAGATAAAATTCATTTATTCTTTTCCTTCTTACCATTCTCTTCTTTCATATATTTGAGTCCCTTGAGTATACGGAGCAAACCCGCAATTTTTCAATGAATAAATATGTAGGAAAGCAATAGGCAGAAAGTGATTAACTTAAACAAGGGCTTAAGTGGGACTTATTAAGTGCACAGTATGTGCTAGGAATTCTGAAGAATACAACAAATATAAAAAGGAAGCTATTAAGTTAAATCTAACAATGAACATGAACTAAACAAATGGCATTCTCATTTCATAAACACAAGATCACCTGGGCTGGGAGGGTTACAATAGAAATAGCTCAATGGTAGGGCACCAATGGGACTAAGAGGTAATAATTTTAGCAACAAAATCTTCGTCGTCTTTCATTCAATGCTAAGAAAGTGAGGGAACTCAACAAACTCATATAAAGAGTCTATTCTTTACATTAGAGTCAATTTTGTGCAGTAGAAAGCATACTGGGCCTAGAGTTCAGAAAACTGGGATTTAGTTATTTCTGTGATACTAATCGGCAGGATGACAACAAGCAAGTCATTTCAAAGCTCTAGATATCATTTGGCCTCATCTGTTATTTAGTAATAATAATCCTTAGTGTATCATCAGCCCCTGGGCCTTAAATTAATGTTTTTTTGTAATCCCTACCATTCTAAAATCTATGAGATTATCCGAGAGACCATCTTATCCAAACAGAGACAGTGGAGGGGAGAAGGTCACGAAGATTATACAGTACAGTTTCCTAGGACCAAACTCCCGCTAGAATGCAAGCTTCAAGAGGACTGTGACTTTATTCTCTGTGCATTCTCAGCACCTAGAATAATGTCTGGCATATAGTAGAAACTAATTAAATATTTGCTGAAGGAGGAGGGAAGGAAGGAAATGAGTTTTCACATTGAACATGTCCACTGAGTGACAAGCATGAAAAAGGAAAGTAGACTCACAGCAGGGCATGTCATCATGACATTGCAGAATACGAGGGATAAAGAGATGGCCCCAGGGGTGTTTCTGGGTAACCAGTGTTTTCAGCCTCAAGCCTGGGACAGATGAGGCAAAAAGAAATCTGGGGACCTCACCACCATGTTGCTCCTCAGGTCCCGAGGCCCCTAGGTAGTTTGTCTGTCTTCTCTCCACCTGTCAGGAAAGAAGAGCCAGAGGGGTGGTGGGAGGGAGGAAAGAGGGAGAGAGGAAGGAGAAAAATAATGCAAAAGCTTCAGGTGTTTCATGCCACCTGTGTTAGTTTCCAATTGTTGCTGTAACAAGTTACCACAAACTTGGTGGCTAAAAACGACCCAAATTTATGATCTTACATTTCTGGTGGTCAGAAGTCTGAAATGGGTTCACTGGGCTAAAATCAATGTGTGGGCAGGGCTGCGTTTCTTCTGGAGGTTCTAGAGGAGAACCCAGTTGTTTGCCTTTTCCGACTTCCAGGGGCTGCACACATCCTTAGCTCACTTTCTCCTTCCTTCATCTTCAAGGTCAGGAACAGAGCATGTCTCTGGCCCTGTTTCCATGACACGTCTTTCTCTCATTCTCTTCTCTTGCCTTTCTCTACCACATTTAAGGATCCTTGTGGTTACATCGGCCCACCTGGATAATACAGAATAATTCCCATTTTAAGGTCAGCTGACAAGCACCTTGATTGCATTTGCAATCCTCATTCCCCTTTGCCATGTGACCCAACATGGTCACGGGTTCTGGGGACTAGGATGTGAGCTTCCTTGGGGGCCGTTATTTGACCACATCATAATACACAAACTTTAATGAAAGAGAACTGCGGACTAGGGATAAACATAATGTCTGACTAGTAAAAAACTATCTTAAGAGGTAGACACAGGTATAGCATAGTTATAGCTACAGACACCAATAAAACAAGTATGTTAAAATCTCCAATAGGGAGACTCTAAAGCTGTAATGACAATAACAAAAGGCTCACCTTCCTTAAGCATGTACATATACAATGTCACAGGCACGGCACTACAGGTTTTCACATATTATCTCATTTAATTTTCACACCAATCCCACGAGCTGAATATTATTACCCCTATTAGATGGATGCATAACTGAGCCTCAGAGAGGTTAAGTGATGTGCTCAGGGAGACAGAGCACAAAAGAAGAAGATCCAGGGTTCGAACTCAGCTCAGTCTGACTTCAAACTCCATGTTCTCTGCACTACCACACATTTGATCCTTAACCACAGTGCCTAGGGGCCTCTGTGCTCCTCCAGACAGCAGCAATAAGTAACACAACATTCGATTCATTGGTTAGACATGTGCTTTTGGGGAACTGCCTGGTGTGATGGCATGCATAGACACAAAGAAGTGAAATATTTGTTGACAGCCAGTGATGTGTCTGGCTCAGTCTTAGGTTCTCTCTCTTTCATTTTTCTCATTTGATTCCTACTGTCCGAAAGAACAAATAACACTTTTCTCTTTGAACATCTTAGCCTAAAGAATAGCGTGGAAAGACATTAACCAATCCTTGGTTTGGTTATTCTACAGTGACAGATATTCAAGATGCCCTCCACAAAAGCTAATGCAGAAATTTTGTATTATAAATCTCTGAACTGTGTGTATGATGTGTATGGTTCTATTAGAACATGGAAGATCAGAGAGGTGTTATAGATCAGCTTTCACATCGATTCTTTCTAAGCTCTGCTTTACTACTTTGTAAAATAAATTGTCCATCTGTAAATTTTCGTTTTTTGTTTATTCCACTGGCTAAATCATACGAGTTGGGATGGTTCATTTGAAACATAGCTTAAGGAAAGTATATAATTGCAACAGTGTATGAGGCATTAAGGAAAGGGAAAATTTAGTTAGCTTGAAATGTTCTAGCTTTTGGGTCCTACTCACGCATATGATCCATGGAGTTCTGGGTTTACAGAGAAATATGAATGTTAATCCTGCCTTCTCAATTCATCAAATATAGCATGCTTTTGAATCTCTGGGTTTTGTAAACCAATCTAGTTTTCATTTTCCTTAAAGCAACACCTCTGTAGTCAGTTGATCTTAAGAAACAGAGTAGCAGTCAAACTGAAAATCGTAAAACACTTCAGGGGTGAGAATTTTCCCAACAACTTTAATGGGGGCTGTATAAAAATCAAGCTTTAATCATTTCATCGTATTTCAGTCTTGTTTGAAGCCCACATTACCCCAACCAGTTCCTGTCACCAAATGAGGATCATAAAATATAGGTGGCAAAAATGGCAAAGCTGGGCTTCCATCATCTCAATATCCAGTGGCAGAAAATGTGTTTTCATTTTCAGTAACACAAAACACATAGACTGATGGAGATACACTCACTTGACTGTTTTCAAGGCAAATTTCAAAATAAAAACAGAGATAAGGTCTTTGAAAAGTATTAATTGATGTTAGGCACACACATCTGGAAAATTGAGTTTCATTACCTTTGAAAAATAATGTTTTTGGGAATTGAGATTTTTTTATTATTATTATTAATTACTGGAGGGAAAGACTTCAAAATCTTCTTTGAAGTTCCTTACATTTGAGATGAGGAACCTGAGTCGCAGGAAGCTAAGTAACCTTTCCGAAGTCACATAATCTTTACTGGGGAAATAGACTTTCAAGTCAACAAATACATATCCGTGTTTTGTTTGTTTGATTATTCAAACAAAAATATTTTTGAGTACTTACCATGGGCCAACCACAGGAATACAACAATGAAAAAAATCTCTGATTCAAGAAGCTAATAGTCTATTGCAAAGGACAGAAAGTCAGTAGAAAATCACACAATTTAGCAGAGAAAAGAAAACGAAACAGGGTAAGAAGGTAGAGTGATAAGCAGAATTGTGGTAGGAAATGAAGTTGGAGATGAAGCCAAAGGCCAGTTCATGTAGGACTTTGTAGGCCATGGTAGGAGTTTATATTTTATTTTAACTATAAAGGGAAGCTTTAGAAGGTTTTGAGCATGAATGTGATATGATCAGTTCCATTATACCATTCTATCTCTTTCAAACAGTAGGTTATTTACAGTACTGAAAGTTTGGTATACTTAATGCTGTGGCTATATTCTCTTTTATTTCATTTCAAAAACATGTCTAATTTTATTTTTAAAGACATGGGTAACCATCTCTTCAGCAAAGAACCCCTAATTTTAATGAAGTCAATGTTTTACAAGCTACCAAGAAATGTGCTGTGTTCGAAGGTCGAATGTTCTATTTTTTTTTCTGCAGATCTACATTCCTTCCTCAAGATTCCCACCAATCTAAGACCTATCTCCTTTTACCCATCATTTCTAGTTATATCCAAACAATAGTCACCCTTTGCAGAGGAGTTCAAAACCACTGCGTTTTCAAGATACAGTATAAGAGCAACACTATAAAAACACAACTTAAACAACAATAAAAACTATAGCTTATCCTTAAGAGAGAATACATCTTGGGCTTTGTTGAATGGTCTCAATTTCATGTATTTTGTCTCTATTTCCTTAAAAGAGATTTATAACCATAGTCTTATTATCTCTGCCTCAGAATAGATGGTCATTGTACTTATTTCACATCTTTTAACCAAATGAAACTGAGTTGTGATCAAAAGAACCTTCAATTGATTTCATTGAGCTACATAATCACATTGGGAATGTGTCAATATGCTTCCATCTTTTTATGTCTTGAAGTAAAAGGAAATGTCATGAAAAATGTTAATTATTGAGGAATGGGTCAGGATCTTTTCTTTTTCTTCCATATTATTAAGTTTGCAGATTTGATAACCTTGGAAATAGGCATTCATCTTTAGACTATGGCAATTAATAAGTTATTTTAGCTAAAGAGCATTTTTCGTTAATATTGCTCTAATAGAAATTTCCAAAAAGAAGAAAGCTTGGTGTGGTGCCTTGGAGCTATGTATCCCAGAAAAACATGTTCTTAAACTTAACGCATTCCTGTGGATGTGACCTCTTGTAAATAGGACCTTTTGATGAGGCTACTTCAGTTAAAGAGTGGCCCAGCTGAATCAGAATGGGTCTTAATCCTATTCCTGAAGGTCTTATAGGGAAGGTGTCAGAAACAGAGAAAGCCAGAGGGAGCAGCCAGAAGGTGAATGTCAATGGAACCTGGAATTGAAGGAGGAAGCCAGGAGAGGCCGCCATGTGCATTGCCACATGACAGAAAAGCCAAGGGCCAAGGATCTCCAGCAGCTATCCCCAGAATACCACAGTGTTCAAGGAGAAAGAATAGCCTTACTGACACCTTGATTTTGGACTTTTCCTTTCTTTGAAACTGGGAGCCAATAAATTCTGTTGTTTAAACCAACCCATCACATGGTATTTGTTTAGCAGCCAAGAAACTAAAACAGTTTGGTAAAGGAAGGAGGGAGGGAGGAAGGAAACACCCTCTTTCAAATAGTTGGAAAATATTTTTGATTTATTTTAAAGTTTGACATATTATATTAAACTTATTTCTATTCAATAAGCTTCTCAAAAATGTAATTCTGCTTTGTTTCTCATTTCAACCCAGCTAGAACTCTTGTCTCTAAACATATTTTGAATGATGGGATTTGCTCATCTTTTTAGTTTCAACCTATACGAAGTAAATTAAAGTGCTATGCTACATAAGCACTTACTCAGCAAAATATGCAATGAGTTAACCAGATTTTTTCAACCCCAAACACATAAAATATTTATTGAGAATATTGCTGTCAGATATCAAAGATATCTCTTTAATTTAAATCCACCTATAGTTTCAAAGTCAACCACAACGGCAATAAGCCATGAGTCAAAAAGTTCTTTTTCACAAGGTAGATTTAAATTCACATGTAAATATATTTAATGAATGGCAGATTGCAAGTGTCCAGGTGAGGAGACTATATTCTCAGGCTTTATTAGACCTATGAGCTTGAGAAAGTTAGTATCTTCAGGCCTCTGTTTTTCCATCAGGAAGTAGAAATGAGATGACAAACAAAGTGTTTTGCACAATCTGTGACACATAGTAAGCTCTCAACCATTGTGAACTATTTGTTGTAATTAAGTTGGGCCTGAGTCCTCCCTACTGTCTGAAGCCAGGTGCCTTGATGCACAAGCAATACACCAACTGTCAGGAGACCACAGCAATTGTGAGTCGGAAAGTACCTTAGAGGTTTTTAAGTTCACCCTCCCACATTTCACAGATGAGGAGCAGATCCAAGTCAGAAAAATATGGCTCAAGGGCACATAGTTATTTACAGAGATAAAATTAGAACACAGGTTTCCAGACTGCGTGACCCATTGTCTTTTCCCGTAATTCAAGCGGAATCAAATCACCTCTTACAAGGTGCCATATGCCCCACAATGATGTTCCATACCATGTAATTACTGGCGGTGTCGGGATTTGACTGGTTGTAGGTAGTGACCTCAGGGTGCAGTTCACAAGGTGTGGTGCTGACGTTTGGGGCTAGAGTGGAGGGTGGGAGGTGGAGCCTGGAGGTGACCTTTGATGCTTGGTGGGGACAGCTTTCCTCCCAAAGCAGAGCTATCCTCCTAAAGCACATATCAGATCATGTTGCTCCCCCACCAAAATTTTCCAGTAGCTTCCTGTGTCACTCAGAATTAAATCTCAAGTCCTAAGAGTGGCCTGCAAATCCCATTGTAGTCGGACAACCTTTTACCGCCCTCCACCTCCTTGCTCAGCTTCAGGCCCCATTGGCCTCCTTGGGATCCTTCTAACATGTAAGGTGCATTCCTGCCTTGGCCTTGACTTACCATTCCCTCGGCCTGGAGAGCTCCTCCCCCAGGTAGCCAAAGCTTCCCGCCATCACTTCATTCAAGGCTCAGCTCAAATGTCATCTCATTCAAGAGGATTTCCATGACAGTTGCTATACAAAATGCCTTTGCCTCTGCTATTCTCCTTTCCTCTTGGCCTGCTTTATTGGTCTTCAGAACACTGATCATTAGCTGACATTTTTTATGAACATTCATTTATTTACTTACAGGGTTTCTCCCCTACTAGAATGTAAGCTCTGTAAGATCAGGCACTTTAATATGTTTGCTGCTCTATCTTCAGAGTCTAGTACAGTGCCTGGCATATAGTAGGTTTCTTAAGTATGAATGAGGAAAAGAGGGAGAGAAGGAGGGATAGAGGAAGAATCTGGAAGTTTAGTAGACTCTACTGAAAAATTCTGGGCTGAAATGAAAACAGAACTGTGAATAACTTTAAAGGGGACACCATGCATCCACTTTCTTATAAGTCTTTAGGCAACCCCATTTGTTTAAATATACGTGTTTATTTTTGCCTGCCTCTCCTCAGTCTTTTGCAAGCTTTATGAAAGCAAGAACTTTGTTTCTCTGCTATATCCCCAGCACTAGAATGGTGCCTGGTACATGGTCAGGGCCCAATAAATTAATCAATCAATACATGAAAATAAAGGTGAATGGGAAAGGGAACTAACATGGATGTAAAGTACCTAGTGGAGGCCTTGAATATGAGTCAGGCCCCAAACAGGCACTTTACCCACTTTGCTCCTGGCAAAACTCAAAAGATACTTAAGAAACTAAATTTATATAATGCATTTTTTTTCTTCCGTGTACCCAAACATCACTGGACTCTGTTTGGATGACAATTGTCTAAGATTCTCTAATTTACTCAACAAACTTACCAACTACACACTGGGCATTGTCTTAGATGCTACAAATAAAATGGCGAGGAAAAGAGACATGATCCCTACTATTGTTTTACTCACATTCTAGTAGAGGAAAGAGATAGCAAACAAGCACACAAGTGATTTAATAATAATATCTTCTTCCTGATTGTGTACATGTTATAAGGAAAAAGAACAAAGTGTAATAATGAAAAATAACAGATTTCTTTGAAACACATTCTGGCAAATTCAGTCCAGGGCTGTCCCTCCCTAGACCTTGAAATCCTAACCTGATATATGTCTGTTGATTGATAACTCTAGTACCATTAACCTGAATGAAGTTATTTACTGGGAAGTTGGGTTCAAAAAGAGTCACCATGGGGTTCTCTTAATCTGATACGATATGTATTTGAAACCTCTAAGTGCCACCTGAAAGTTCTGAGATTGCATGGTCACAGCATTTGCATGCACTGTTAATGTTTTGGTTTGTTAAAGCTGATGAAATGCAATATATCAGAACGGTTGGCTTTTACAATGGGGATTTATTAGTACAAGTTTACAGCTCTGAGGCTGTGAAAAATGTCTTGTCCTAGGCAGCAGCAAGACGATACCTTCTCTGAAGACAGGCCACCAGTATCCAGGACGCCTCTGTCACATGGGCAGCCTCTGCTGGTCCTCTCCTGGGTTTCATTGCTTCAGCTTCCAGTTTCAGTGACTTCCTCTCTGAGCTTCTGCATTTCTCTCTTTTAGCTTCTGTCTATTTTAGCTTCTCTGGGTATATCCTTGTCTCTCAGCACCTCTGAGTTTTCTGGGTGTTCTTTATCCTTTTATAAAGGACTCCAGTAAGAGGATTAAAACACACCCTGGGGCAGGCCTCAACTGAAATAACCTAATCAAAGGGTCCTCCTACCCACAATAGGTCTACATCCACAGGAATGGATTAAAAGCACATGATCTTTTCCGGGGTGTGTAACAGCTTCAAACTACCACAGTTATTACCCCCAAAGATCCTCAACTTAAAACAACAATAATTATAGCAAACCTTTCTCGATCCCTTACTCTGCACCAGGCAGTGTTCTCAACATATTATATACACTAACTCATTTTTTCTTTACAACAACTCTATAAAGTAGGCACTATTCTTATCCTTATGTCAGTGGTGAGGGATCAGCACTGAGGGCTTAAGTGACTTGCTCAAGACTATACAGCTATTTCGGGACAAAACTGGGTCTATTCATTTTCTCTCAGTGATTCACTTTTTGTAGCTTAACAAACCTGGTGGTTCTGGATTGGATGGGGAAAGTGCAGAACCCCTTGTCTTTTACCATGAACTCAAAATCCAAACAAGTTTCTCTTGCCCAAATGGGAGCAGAAGTTCTTTTCATTCTATATTTAAATAGAAATGAAAATGTTTGCTAAAAATGTTACTTTGCTGCATGCCATTTCTAGATTCATCATTGAAATAGGGACTTGAAATGTAATTGTCTTCCTCTTGTCTTCCTGGTGGCCGTATGTGAGGCATCTGAAAACACATGAGGTTAGCACATTTCCCCCTCTCCTACCTTGCCAACCTGCTCCATTCATTGACCCCATCAGCCCCCAGAGGTCTTATGAGTAAGAAAAGTGCTAAGTGAAGTAATATTCTGGCTAGTGTGACAATTTTCAAAGAGAAAGTCTTCCTTCCATTTTTTTTCCAAAGGGCTATGCTATTAAGAGAGAGAAAAGCAATATTTTATGCAGCAGCATGTCTATAAAGCTAGATTTTGGGCCAATACTTATAAACAACCACAATCTATGAGAAAAGCTGAATGTGTGAATTTGTATCATGGTCCTCAACTAGGATGATTTTGTCCCTGAGGGGACACTTGTCAATGTCTGAAGGCATCTTGGACTGTCACAATTTGGGGTTATTATCAGCATCTAGTGGATTGAGACCAGAGACTCTGCTAGACATGATACAAAGCACAAGACAGCTCCCTATAACAAAGAATAATTTGACCCCAAAGTCAATAGTGATGAGGTTGAGGAACCCAGTCTAAAGTAAAACATTGTTTTCAGTATTTCTAAAATGAAAGAAAAAAAACAAAAATGCATTTATTAAGCAACTCCCTTGTGCAAAGTCCTATGCTAAGTCCTGTGATAAGCCCTTGTTCTAAAAAAAATCAAAGGAGAGAAAAGACATAAATAAGCATGTGACAGATTTCTGCTTCTGGAAAGATGGAGTAGATGTACATTTCCGTATTCCTGTTTCTAAGTACAACTGAAAACCTTGGATATTATATATAAAACAAACATATGAAGACTTTGAAAGGTGTTAAGGAGAAGACAGACTTGCTAGGAACCTCAAGACCTAAGGGACAATATATTGGTGAGATCCCTGGGTTTTCTTTTTGCCTTACTTATCCCAGACTTAAGATAGAAAAAGTTAGCAATCTGGAAACACCAATGGACGCAGACCATAAAAAGTCACAACAAAAGTCAAAGGACCAGAAAAGGGGCAGTTTAGCAAGACAAAACCTTCTTAGACAATAACCTCTCTACTCCAGCCCTACTCCCACTCATGGCAGCAAAAAACTGAGTGGGGAACTTAGACATCCACAATCGTAGGGCTGAAATAAGGTTCCCCAACAGCCCTGCCAGGGTGATGTCAGAAAAAGCCAAGTAGGGAATTGGAACTACCACCCCCGCTGGCTATTAACAAGCATTGTGGCAAAGGAAACCATGTGGGGAGCCTTGACTTCCACCTCAACCTGGCAATAATGAGGCATTGCTCCCCTGCATCACCGGAGTGGTGTCCGAGCAGGCCTAGTGGAGAGGCAGGGCAACATCGCCCAACAATAACGAATCCACTTCCATGGCAGTGTTGGTGGAGATCACGTGGGCAGCCAGAGCTCTCACTCCTGCCTAGCACCCCCTCCTAGGTGTCAACAGGGGCCAAGTGAAAAACCTGGATTTCTACCCCCAACTGGCAAAGTGGTGCCCCTACCAATTCCCTGCTGGGTATTAAAAAAAAAAAAAAAAAAAAAAGCCAGCTGAAACAGAAGGCTCAAATGAGATTCAGAGTCTCAGGATATAATGTAAAATGTCCACGTTTCAATTGAAAATCATCCATCATACCAAAGTCAGGAAGATCTCAAACTGAATGAAAAAAAGGCAATCAGTAGATGCCAACACTGAGATAAAAGAAGTTAGAATTACCTGACAAAGATGTTAAAGAAGCCTTGACAAAAATGTTTCATGAACTGTTATAAGCACTCTTAAAAGAAAAACTAGGAAGCCTCAGAAAATGTACAGAAAGCTTTGGCAAAGAAATGGAGTACATAAAGAAGAACCCAATAGAAACTTGAGAACTAAAAAGTGCAATAATCAAAATGAAAATTTCAGTGGATGGACTGAAGTGCAGAATGGAAGGCATAGAGGAAAGAATCTGTGAACGGAATGATAGAATAATAGAAATAAACCACTGTGAACAAGAGAGAGAAAATACATGGAAAAAATGAACAGAGCTTAAGGGATCTGTGACTACAACAAAATATCTAATATTAATGTCATCAGAATCCCCAAAGGAGAGGAGAAGGAGAATGGAGTTAAATAAGTACTAAAAAATAATGGTTAAAACTCCCCAAATTTGGCCATAGACATACACCTATAGGTTCAAGAAGCTGAGAAAACCAAAGAATAAACCCGAAGAAATATATGCTAAAATGATGACACTAACAGAATGTGATGTTATGTATATAAAATGTAATACCTACAGCAACTGCCAAAGAATCTATACAAAGAGATACACACAAAAAACACTACTATAATTTGAGTGATGAAACCTAAAGACAAAGGAAAAAAAAATCTTGAAAGCAGCCAAAGAACAACCACACCTTACCTACAGAGGAAAACATATTAGACTAAAAGTGGCTTTCTCATCAGAAAACCAGAGGCCAGAATGAAGTATTACAATATTTTTCAGTTATTGAAAGAAAAGAACTGTGAATCCAGTATCCTATTTAAATGGGTAAACTATTCTTAGGAATTCTCAGATGAAGGAAAACTAAGAGAATTTGTCACCAACTGTCCTACCCTAAAAGACTGGCTAAAGGAACAAAAGGAAATTGACAGTTGAAACAAAAATTATAAAAGCTGTCATGTATGGTTATAAATGTATGTAGAAGAAATATTTAAGTCAATTATATTAAAAATGGCAATGGTCAAGAAAAGTAAATGCAGGTAAGGTTTATTTGTGTGTGTGTGTGTGTGTGTGTGTGTGTTCATATATAGAACATGAACTGATAAAATGATGACACCAGTAGGATGTGATAACTAAGTTATGTATATGTAATGTAATACCAAGAGCAACCATTAAAGAAACCATATGCAGAAATACACTAAAAAACACTATAGATAAATCAAAATGGAATTTTAAAAAATGTTCAATAAACCCCAAGAAGACAGAAAAAAGGAAAACAGAGAAATGAAGAACAGAGAGGACAAACAAACAAACAAAAACTTGAAATGCTGCTTAAGCTTTAATACATCAATAGCAACATTAAATGTTAGTGGTCTAAGTAGACCAATTTAAAAACAGAGATTTGCAGAATGGATCAAAAAACATGTCCCAACTGTATGCTGTTAACAAGAAATTCACCTCAAATATGATAATGCAGTCGGGTTGGAAATAAAAGGATAGAAAAAGAATATTACTCAAACATTAATAAAAAGAAAAGAGGAGTGGTATGTTAACATGAGAAAAAAACAGACTTCAGAGCAAAGAAATTTACCCGAGACAGTCTAGAATGTTATATAGTGATAAAAGCGTCAATCCACCAAATGTGTATGCTTCAAACAACAGAGCTACAACATGCACGAAGTGAAAGCTGAGAGAACAGAAAGGAAAAAAAAAATAGGTCAAATTCACATTTATACTTGGGGATTTTAACACACCCCTCTCAACAACTGATAGAAAGAACTGGACAGAAAATCCACAAGGATATAGAAGTACTCAATAATGTTGTCAACCAACAGGATATATTTGACATTTTATAAAACACCACACCCCAAAACAGCAAAATGCACATTCTTTTTAAATGTCCATGGAACATATACCAAGGTGGACCATATTCTGGGCCATAAAAAAAACCTCAACATGTTTAAAAGAATTGAAACCATACAGAGTATGTTCTCCAACCCTAATGGAATCAAACTAGAAATAAATAGCAGAAAAATAGCAAGAAAATCTCCAAACACTTGGAAGCTAAACAACACACTTTTAAATAATCCATGGGTCAAACAGGAAGACTCAAGGGAAATAAAGAAAATACATTAAAACTAATGAAAATGAAATACAACACTACAAAATTTGTGGGACAAAACTAAAGCTGTGCTGTGTCATAAATAAACTGCCAAAAGCTGAAAACAAAGAAATATCGTGAAAGCAGCCAGAGAGGTCTTTTTATAAAGCTCCAGTAACCAAAACTGTGTAATTTTGGCTGAGGGACTGACACGCAGAACAATGGAACAGAATACATGTCCCATAAATAAATCCATGAAAAAATGACAAACTGATTTTCTTTTTTACAAAGGTGCAAAAGCAATTAAATGGAGAAAGGATAGCCTTTTCAACAAATGATGTCAGAGCAATGGGACATAGGAAAATGAACCTCAACCTAAAACTCACACCTTATACAAAAATTAACCCAAAATAGATCATTGACTTATATGTAAAATGCAGCCTACAAATCTTTTAGGAAAACCATAGAAGAAAACCTTGAGATTTAGGGCTAAGCAAAGGGTTTTTAGACTTGACACACACATACACACATACACACACACACACACAAAATGAGCCAAAAAATGAAAAATGGATAAATTGGCTTCATCAAAATAAAAAACTTTTGCTCTGTGAAAGGCCATGTGAAAGGATGAAAAGAAAAGCTTCATACCAGAAGAGAATACATGCAAACCACATAGCTAACAAAGGTCTAGTAATTAGAATATATAAAGAACTCTCAAATTCAACAACAACAACAAAAATCAAACAATCCAAATAAAAACTAGACAGAACACATGAACATAAGGCCACTGGAAGTTTTAGAGCCAGAGAATGAAACAATGGGTAATTTGAAGAAAATTAATTTGGTGATGGTTTTGGGGTGGATTAGATCAAGAAGTGACCAAAGGAAAAGCGATCAGTTAGGAAGTTATTAACTACATTCTAAGTATGGATGATAAGGGTCTAAGCAGATAAATGTCAAAATAATTGAAGGGAAGTAATCCATGGAAAAATTGTATACAGGAATATTCAGTAGGACACAGTGATGGATTGTAAATAAGAAAGAAAAATAAGTAAAATATAAACTCCAACATTTTGAGCCAGGGAATATAGGAGAATTGATAAAAACCAGAGAACTCAGGTAGAGGAGCTGATATGGGGGAGAAGAACGTGAGTTTCAATTTTTAAGATATCTGATCAGGAGTTTCGATTGTAGTCCTGCTTGGATATCTTATTCAGTCTTGGGATTTCAACGTATCTTTATCTTTTCCTTCTCCCTAATACCCACCCAATTTGACCTTCAAATTTTTACTCCAGATTGTAAATTCCACGAGAGCTGGGCAGCAGGGAATATATCTATTTTGAGCCCTATCAGCTTGTGCCTAGAACAGAATGGCACATAGCAAGTATTGATTGAATGGATGAGTAAATAAATCAGATATACTTCATTGTTAATCAGCTGACATTATTAGTGATCAAGGATGGAAGAACATAAGCACTTCAATTTTACAGGGAATTGAGCAAATTTTTAGATGCAGGAAATAAAAAGCTATGAGCAGTCAAAACAATCACTATGAACAGAGTACATGTAACGGAAGGCAGAACACTCTGGTCTTCTTGAACCCTGTCAATATTCAGTCATGCCTTCTATGGCCTGTAAACCAAATCCCACACACCTTTTTTGTAAATAAAGCTTTTTCGGAATACAGCCATGCATGTTCATTTACATCTTGTGTATGCTGCTTTACATCACAATGGTAGAGCTGAGGAGTTGCAACAGAAATTCTGTGACTCAAAGAGCCGAAAAGATTTACTATCTACCCTTTACAGGAAAAGTGTGCAGATCCCTAAGAGACAAACATAATAGCTAATAATTTGGCTGAGCTTTGATGTCAGCCATAACTGAAATACACTCTGCTTTTCAATGTTCACATGATTGAACATTTCATTAAACTTGTTAATGAAATTTATGACATAAAGCTACCCCAGTCTTATATAATTCAAAGTATAACTTCTAATCTTAAAATCATTTAATTCATATTTTAATCCTAACCCAACCTTGTGGTAGTTCTTGTCTTTTGGAAATCAATAAATCAAAACAAGAAATAAGTTTAGGCCTCTTAAAACCTAGAGTTTTCTGGAGAACGATAAAGAGTAATAATCTGAATAAACAATGGTGCTTCCTTTAAATTACAGCTGGAAGAAAAGTAATATTTTAGATGTAGTAATGCTTGAAAACATGCATTTGGGGAAAATCTACACTTTAGAGAACATGTCTAATCATTCAATTCTGTAATTCCAGCATTTAACCCAGTGCTAAATAAATATTTTCTGAATGCATATTCAAATATGTGCAAAGTACTTTTTAAAACTTAATCTGCTATATAGGATGTAATTCAATTCAGCATTCATTGAACATCTACAATGTGGAAAGCACTATTAGCACAGTCTTGAAGCACAGGATTTTAGAGATGGAAATGAAGGAGTAAGCAAATTTTAGGGTGAGAAAAAAGGAAAAACAGAAGCTTTATCTTGAGATAATAAAGACCACACTCTGGAAGATGAATCAGAACAGCCTCTCTAGAACCAAACATTCTAAAACTACGGCATTTGGGGCAGGTTAGCTGATCCCAGGCGTCTCCATCAGGGTTGGCAGACATTTGGCATGGGTGCATTCCTTTCCCTTACTATGTCCATGGCAGACATCAATAATGAATCACAGCACTATGTACCATAGTATCTAGACTTGGCCTGAGAATTCATCTCAACATAGTGCTACACACAGCACTTACCAACTGATCACAATTGATCCATGGGAAAAACCTATCACAATCTCTGGGTCTGAAAGATGACCTTGCATAAGTCATCGCCCCTGCCACAAGGTCAAGGTGAGGTGGAAACATCTCACTAACTTGCTTATGGGGAGACTGGCTTCTCAGGGTTCTGGAGTTTAGTAGGAAGAGGAGACTGCAGAATTCCGGTTTCAATTGGGTCATCCTCAGTCAGAGAACTGGCCCTCACATGGAGTATTTTTCCTAGTCCTCAATAGACACGTCAGCACTCTCCCTGCCCTGCTGGCCCTGGCAGAAAGAAAGAGAGAGGCAGAGACGAAAGGCTGCCATGGATCCCAGGTGTCCTTTAATGCCATCCAACAAGGCCACTGCAGGGCCTCTCTGCTTGCCCACAGATGTCCTTTTGAGTGTTCAATTAAAAGGGACATTTGTTGACGTCTATAGGTGGTGTGCATGGTCCTGGCAATTTCAACATGTTGGCTTCCAGCATCGATGTTTATAAGATTTGGGAGGTTTTGTGTTTATTTAAATGCAAATGTTAATGTTTATAGGACTTGGGCAATATTGTGTTTATTTAAAGCCTCAGAAATATAGAACTACTTGCTTTAGCAACCTAAGTCATCCTTTGCAAAAGTTTTCCTGCAATGACCACAGGTGTTATAGCATTAACATCTGAGATTCAGAACCAAGAATAAAGAATAACTTTCATAAACCTTCCAGCATAAGTTTGCAAAGTGACACTGAGAACAGAAATTTATCTACTTGAATTGTATTCTGAGAAAGCTTAGGAATAAAGCTGATAACACCCACTCAGGAGGATTGTTGAAAGAATGAAGGGAATGAGCAAATTCTTTTATAACTTTGGAGTAGGAGAAGGCTGTTTACAAAATTACTCAAACTCCAGGAGCCCTTACAGAAAAATCGATACATTCAAATATGTTTATAAAAACAAACAAACTTCTTCATGGCAAAAAAAAAAAAAAAGCAAAGCTAATTACAAAGGAAAAACTGGAACAATATTTTAATATTTGCATCTTATATCACAGACAAATAGTTCATCTCTTTATCATATAAAAAGCACCTAGAAATCAAGAAGAACAGAAAAAAAGATGCAAAATTCATGAATAGACTGTTCAAAGAAAAAATAAACACAGCCTTTATGTGTATGAAAACATGCTCAACTTCACTCATAGTAAGAGAAAGCGCAAACTGCAATTTGCTGAAATAACATCTCTCATCTAACAGATTGGCAAAGCCCCAAAAGTGTAACAATACACACTGTTGGCAAAATGGTAGAGAAATAGGCACTCTCATACATTGCTGGTGGGAATGCAAAATGGTACAACCTGCAGAGGACAATTAGGCAATGTTTCTCAAAATTACCAATGCATTTACCCTTTGATTCAGCAATCCCACTTCTGGGAATTTATTCTACAGACATTCCCCCTATATAGGAAATGATTATATATTTAAAAATGCAGCATTATTTAATAGCCAAAGATAAGAACCAATCCAACTGTCCATGAAATATTATGCAGCCATAAACAAAAAATGAGGGTGCTCTCTAGGCACTGATATGGAAAGATTTTCAGCATTTATTAATGAAAAATGCCAGGAGCAGGTACCCTATGTAGTAGGCTACTTTCTATGTAACAAAGGCAGGGGGTGGGAGAGAACATAATTTGTATTTGTTTTAATTTGCAGAGAGAAATACTGGTAGTACCCAAAGGAAAGTAATAAAAGTAGAAGTCCTTATGTGATAGAGAGCTGGAAATAAATTGGATGGGGTAAACGATGAGAGTGAGACTTTTTGACAGCTCCCTTTTAATATCATTTTAACTTTTATTTGTGCATTTGTTATCTTTTAAAAGATGAAAATTTTGAAAAAGAAAGAATTAAGTGAAAATGAGCATGAAAACTTAGCCATCATTTAGGCCCTTTGAGACCGAAATGTTAATGCTTTCTCTAATTTAAAAGGCTATCCCTGTGTTTTTCGAACTGTACTCTGCAGTTCTAGGACCTGCATTCCTGTCTCCTCCAGACTACTAACTACCGCTACTAATTATCTGGGGTATGTATTAAAAATGAAAATTCCTGAGCTCAACACACTGCTTGCAGGCACAATTAGAATCACTGGGGTTGAGGCTCAGGAATGTAGATTTTTAAAAGATCTTCAGGTGATTCCTCTGAACCATGAAGTTTGAGAACTACTACAATCTGCCTTAGATTCCCCTGAAGAGGGTACAGAGGCGGCAAGCATACCTCTAAATACCATAGATAGGATGTTAAAACTGAGAAGTACATTTCTAGCCCTGACTCCAAATTTGCATCTCCAACTGCCTACTGGCATCACCACTTGGCCGTCTAGTAGGGATCTCAAATGTAGCACGTTCACAATTGAATTGCTCTTCCTCTGTAACCCTCAGCCCTCTTCCATGTTCTTCCAGTAGTTTTTCCCATTTTAGTAAATGGCATCATGACCTACCCCGTTCCTCACGCTAAAAATCTAGACATCAGCCCTGATTCTTACATTCTTACCTTTCGCATATCTAACCGATCAGCAATTCATATCTGCTGTAGCTCCAAAATATTTCTCACTTCTCTCTATCCCCACTGCTGCCACCCTAGTCCCACCACTATCCTATCTCACTTGAACCACTGCAATTGGCCTCCTCACTGGTCTCCCCACTTCCACTCTTATCTTCCCTACAATCTGTTCTTTACAGAATGTTCTTCAAACTCTAATCCAACCACATCCCTGCGCTGCTTGCTAGGATTTCCCATGGTACTCAAGATAAAACCCTGAGTTTTCCTCACTACAACCTACCAAGGCCTGGATGACCTACCCCTTCCGACCTTTCTGATTTCACCCTATGCCATTCTTTCTTGCTCACTGTGTTCCAGTCACACAGCCTTCTTTCTTTTTATTTGAACATGCCATTTTTGCTTGTGCCTCAGGGCCTTTGTGTTTGCTAGCCCTTTGGCCTGAAAAGTTCCTTCTCACCTCCCAAGGCTTATCCCTTTGTGTCTCTCAGAACTCAGCTCCAATATCACCTCCTTAGAGAGGCTTTCCTTCAGTACACCAACCTAATCCTCCAGTCACTCTATCACCCCTTCCTCTTTTTCTTTTCTTTATAGCACTTATCATTATCTAAAATTCTCTTTTGTATTTGTTTTACTCTTCATTGCCTAAATCTCTCTCCTAGAATGTAAGCTCCATGAGAGCAGAGACTGCCCACTTTTTTCACTGTCCCAGGACCTAGAATTGTATGTGGCACAAAGTAAGTGCTCAATAAATATTTGCTGAAGAACAAATGACATTCTGCTTTCCATGGCTCCCTATGGCATCTCTTTCACTGCCTCTTCTTTGGCCCAACTCCATCTGGTAGTAGAGGCCATCATTAATGCCTGTTTCCTTTCCCTATTTTTCCTGCAAATTCCTAAGGTAACATCTGATGGATTCAGCTCATCCTTTCTCTAAAGTCATTGTTTGCTGTCTTGATTTAAGTTCCCATCCCTGATCCAATCACATGTATTTGTGGGTGAGTGGATGAGTGGTGGTAAAACCAGAATCACATGGTTTGCATAGGAGATTGTAAATAGGGTTACTTCACTTAAAATGATATATGCAGGATAACACTAGAATATAAAGGGCCTAGAACAAGTGTGGGAGTCAGGGACCCTACCAAGACAGAAAAGGGGAAGTAAAGGGGAAGCTAGAAGCAAGCCATTACACAATTTTCTACAAGGTCAGCCTCATCCACTCTGTGCTACTGGGGCCCAGGTCATTTATTAGTACAGCAAAACAGGGACAAATCAGGACTGCGAGTGGAGTGACGTTCACATCTTTTGTGAGCATGAGCATAGAATTTAGCACACCAAACCCACAATGGTATCATCATGATGTGCCGCTCTGCAGTCTCCATGACGTCTTTCTACTGTAATTAGCCAAGGAATCTGGAGTTTAACTAAAGAAGCAATTCCTACTTTAGTGGGTCATGGAAACACATTTAAACTTGGCTTTACTTGGGCCTTTCTGGTTTTTAAACAGAAGAGGCGCTGCACTCCATTTTAAAAGAGCTCAGAAATCTTTCCCTTTGCTCATTCTTTTGTAAATTCCTATAAAATAAAACCACCTGATTCCCAGAGGTTTTTTCTCTCCCTTCCGTTCACATAAGCGCATCTTCACATATTTGCAGGATTCTGCAGATTTTAATAAGGTCCCCTGTGTGGGTCTTTTCAAATATGGGCAAAATACTCAGAGTGAGAAATTGTCACATCTAATCGAGGGTGCTATAAACGCAGCAGGCTCACCAGTGGCTTGAACCAAATCATGATCCTTGTCTGTTGGTAACCAAAACTGAAGAACCTCATTTTGGGTCTTTGTTTTGACAATTTCAATTAAATAGTTATGATTTTTTTAAAAAGAAGAAAAAAAAACTGCATGTGAATAGGGCAAAGAGTATACTTGCTGATGGTGAAAGAACCATTTCCTCCATTTCCTGGGGGAAACAGCGCTTCAGAGACCAGTGTTCCTTTACAAACACACACAGGCACAACCACCCCAAACCCCTCCATCTCCCGATCCTACATTTCTAGCTTTCATTTCTGTTTACATTAGTATAACCTAAATGACTCCAGCATGGGATTCTCTAGTCCTATGGCTTTCGAACCACAAAGTTTGAGAATCACTACGATTTGCCTTAGATCCCCCTGCATTGCCCAGAGCTCTTCCAAGTAATCCTGCAAGGTTTTGTATAGGGCAGTGGTCCTCAACCAGGGGTGAATTTTGTCTCCCAGAGGATATTTAGCAATGTCTAGAGAATTTCTGGTTGTTACAATTTGGGGAAAGGGGTGTGCTGCTAGCATTTGGTGGGTAGAGGCCAGGAAAGCTAAAGCTACTAAACATCCTACGATGTACATGACAGTTCCCACAACAAGAATTATCTAACCCAAAACCAATACGCAGAGGTTGAGAAACCCCGCTGGAGGACTTGCATTTCTTCTAAGGTGCTCTGCACTGCAGGCTGCTTCCTGGTAATCACGGGGTCTGATCTGCAGTGGTTGGCTTGGACCTGAGCCTCTGTTGATTTTGCTGCCTGCAGCTCTGGAATTTGTCCTCCTTTTGCATGATGCTGCTGCCACTATGCTGGCAGTAGGTAGGACATTGAGGGGGAGAGGATAATTCCTCTTCACTGCCTTTTCCCTTTACTCCCCTCTCATACAAATGCCTTCATAGTCTTTGACTGAAAGTTTTGGAGGCAAAGGAGAGAACAGCAGAGGTCAGTAAAGAGAACAAATTAATATACTGGCATTCAACTGTCCTTTACCTGTTCTTGAAAGACATTTCTGTGCTAGGACTTTCTCATGCTCCATCTCTTCTCCTGAGACCCAAACATCTGCCTTATTACTTATCCCCTCTCTCACCCCTTCCCTCAACCTGCAGCCCCCAGCCCCCAAGTTGTCTTCATTTATTGTGCTTTACTCTCCACCTCTCCAACCCCACCCCCTCCCCCAAATTAAGCTTTTGGTGTATTTCCCCATTTCAAAAACCTCAGGAAGGCCTCTGCTTAACAGATGAGACTCCAAACTCAGCACTGCAAATAACCTCAACAGAAACTTGTAAATTGCAGTATTTTTTTTTTTTTTTAACATATTGTGAATCACAATTTTAGGTAAGGTCCCTCTCAAATGAGTCTTTGGAGTCAGAAAGGGGAACAAAAGAAAAATGCATTTTTGGCTTAACAGAATAACAGGAAGGCATGTGGATTTTCTTTTGTTTTAAAAGGTAAAAAAGTTACGTTAGGAAGCAAGGCTGTATAGAAAGATGATTAAGAGTATCACAAAATTCTGGATCCAAACCATAGCTCCAACCTATGAGCAACACAATCTTGGGCAAGTTATTTATCCTCTTTGAGAACTGGTTTCCAAACATGGGGATGACAACAGTATCTACTGATTAGATGCTGTAGGATTTCAGGAAGGTAATTCATGGGAACACTTAACAGAGTGCATCCCGTGTAACAAATCTTTAATGAAGGCCAATTATTATTACAAACCCCCAATTTTGGACATCAAGATTAATGTTAACATCTGCAATTCTGGACCAATTCCTTTGAGAAATGTGCCCAAAACAAGATGTCAGCAGAATTCATTTCATTGAAATTGCAGGATTGAAGTCCCTGTTGTCTTGCTAGCTGTAGAAATACTCTCAGCCACTAAGGCCACACTCAGATCTTTGCCATATGGCATCCTCCACCTCAGCAACAGAGAACTTCCTTCATGTCAAATTTCTTTCACGTTTTGAGTTTCTCTAAGTTTTCCTTCTGCCATTAACTAGCCAGAGAAAACTCTTTGGTTTTAAAGGGCACATGCAATTAAGTTAGGCTCCCCTAGATAATCTCACTATTTTAAGGTCAACTCTGCCACACAGCATAAGCTAATCACAGGACTAAAATCCTTCAACTTCAAAGTCCAGGGGCATGTACACAGGAAGAGGAAAATCCAGGGGGTATCCTAGAATCCTGCCTATCACACTAGATAATGATATCATTGAAAATCTCATGTTTTATAATTTGAAAATGGGATGGCAAGGTCCTTTGATGAAATTTGAAATGCACTCCATATGCAGGCCGATTGAAACACTTATAGTGTGCCAGAAAGGGAGACCAGGATATAAGGAAAGACCGTGTAAAAATCCAGATATGATGGTTCATGCACTAGAAAGTCACATATGAATACAATCTAGTACAAATCAATGTTCCAAGATACATACTAAGTGCCATGGGAAGCCAAGAGAAAGAAAATAATTGCCCCATCTAGTGGGATAGGAAGAGCTAAGACGGGATTATAAATATGAGCTATCCTTTATACATATGCATTTCCCGACAAATGTGATAGATTATTGGCTGACCAAGAAAAATGCCAATCCAAAAGGGATTCTCTATGTAAAAAAGAGTAAAAAAACTAAAGGGATACTACTAACAAGTGGAGGGAAAGGCAGAAAGGAAGAGGGAGAGAAACTTGCATTTTCTTCAGTTTATATTTCTGGTCAGTTCAAATTTTCACATTTATGAATAGTTTAATATTATGGTTTCACAAAAGACAGCAAAGAGGTATTTTAAAAGACATGCATTGGCATGTTTTTCATTTCTTTCTGCTCCCCTCAGTTTGAACAAGTGATACCTGGCTTGTGATGATGGGGTCCCACAGAAACAGCTAAGAACAACCAGATTGTCTTTGTGTGGGTACAGTTGGACATATAGTCTGACAAATAAATTGGTTTTAGTAATTGCAGTTCTCATTTATTACTCAGTTGAACTCCATGGAATTGACACATTTTAGAAAATGGGGTTATCATCTCTCCTACTCAAGTATTAACACTTTTAGAGGAAATATTCAAATCGGTGGTCATCTCATGTTCACACTGTATCCTGTCCTTTCTGAAACCTAAAATCTAAAGTGGCCTCAAGTTCTCTTCCTTTCAGGTAAAGATAATCAGGAGTAAGCAAGGGCCAGAGAACACACCAGCAGGTAACTTAATAAACTAAATTTCCAGCTATGGAGCTGAGATACATATCAGAACTCTTAGGAAGGCTGATAAGATCACATGTGTCACCTGTACAGTTTTCTGTTCCTGCTTTCCTTTTTTTCCCAAAACTTATTAAACAAGAAAGGGATTTACTTTTAAATTAGCTGTAAAGAACGTGGGCAGGGAAATGGAAAGGTTATCCTTTTATGAGGTGTGACTAATCACCAAACCAACTTCTATCACAAGGTAAATGATCTTACCTTACCCTTGACAATGGGGGTTGCCACTTCTTTTCTGTGTCTTTGAGTCATATGTTGTGGATGAATCTATACTTCAAAGAGAGAGATCAAGAGAAGAGCTTGTGTTTCTGGGTATGAGAGTTCCTGAAACTGGGACTCATTTTCATAATGTAGGGCTCATGAGAGAAAGGCAGCTCCTTTACGGAGATACTGGATGAGTCCCTTGGAACGAACACTTGGGTTTTCCCATAGAACCTGAAGGAAATCAATCCTCTCCCTGCAGCAAAAGGCATGACCAACCTCCATGGCTTGCAGGAATCCATACACCTCATAAGCAAAGCTTCTAAATTGATGACTTTGAGTGTACAGCTTTTTTCCTAAATTCCATTTTTCCCAAAGAGCAACATTTAGAGATCTCTACAGAAGTTTCTGCCATAGAAAGGTCACAATTGATCTCTCAGTCACTATTACAGCCCCTCACCCCCCCCTTTTTTCCTAACCAATAGCTGTGACTCTAACTTTCATGTACTATTAGCCAGGATTATGAATAAATGAATGATTGATGGCTGGAAGTAGCCATACAGTCACAAAATACCATTTGCACACCTCCATTCAAAAGCTTCACCAGACATTATCCTGGTGAGCACTGTTACTATCTTTGTCCCCTTTCTACCCCCTTCAAGCATCAGGGCACACAAGAGCTTCTGTTCATGAAGAGTGGGGACCCCTCACCTTAGATAATGCAGAGAGCTCTGCTAAATTCATCACATACTTCAACTGCTAGTTTTTGTTAACTCCTTCAGCTTTATACAAAGCATTGCATAGTACAGGTGGTAGAGCATTTTTCCTGTTTTCTTTTGATTTATTTAATCTATTATTTTAGGAACCTGTATGTTTACACCACAGGAAGTTTGTGCAGTAACTTCTATGCATGTTAGGTAGAACCATTTATTACATTAAATAGAAAGGAAGAAAATAGATTTTTGTTCTTATATATTCCTGAATCTGTAGAAAGCATATGGGCTTTCTCACAAAACTTTTCCTTTTACAGCAGCATAGAAAATTTGTGACCCACAAAAGCAAGATATGTAGCAGCTAAGGATCTCTCATTTGCTGTAATTGTGGAAAATTTGTTTTTAACTGAAATGGGGAATTTAAAAGACATAAAATTTAGTTTCACCAACAGAAGCCAAGTTGGAGAAATGGAGGGCAGGTCTTTCCCAACCAGGCAGGTGTCCCTCTGCAGCCCTCAGTTTGTGGCCACAGCTCTTGAACAAAGCAATCATTGAAAGCTTGTAATCAGGGTTTACTTAAGGTTGAAACTCAAAGCTAAACTAAAGGGAAATGGGAGCCCATCACAACTGAGAAAAAAGGAAACAGAGGGAGTTCATTTGGACAGAAACTGTCAAGTTTCCCTTTACTTGAATTTGTCAGCATCACATCAGAAATCCCCACACACCTACCTGCCTTCCCTCTTCAAGTGATGCTGAGGGAAACACATGCAGAAGCAATGAAAACATGTGTATAAGAGAACACTGTAGTTCTTTGCCAAAATGGTTTTGATCACTGCGGATCATTTATACAGTTCTGTTTAATGCAAATAGTTTACTTAACTTTCTAGCCTTAGAGTGACATTTAACTTGACAAGTGACATTTAACTTTGCCTTTTTGAAAGGGCACACAGAAGCCGTTACCACCCAGTACCCAAACTGCTTTCAGGACTTGAACTCATATGAGAACAAAGGGCAAGCCACACAATACTTTATCCACTCTACACCCACACATGGAAACCTGGCTCAATTTGGGCTGGTCTTTTGAGAGCCCCTTACCTGAAAGTCTGTATCACTGCCAAAAGTACCCATTCCCTAGGACTCGGTAAAGACCAATACACAATGAACATTCATGATAAGCATAATACCTAACATTTATATAGCGCTTACAATGTGCAAGGCCCTGTGCTAAATATCAGACACATTATGAGCTCATTTAATTCTCATAACAACCCTATAACATAGGTGTCATTATTACTTCACTTTAAACATGAGAAAACTGAGGCATAGGGAGGTTAAGTGACTTGCCTAAGATGATACAGTTGCTAAATGGAGAAACTAAAATTTAAACCCAGGTAGTTTGACTCCTGAGCTTATACTTTCAACCACTATATTCTACTGGCTCCATCAAAATACTTGTATAAGAACATGCAATACATGCATGTGTGTGCATGTATGGGTGTGTACGCAATGTGTATGCAAGTGTTTTTTTGGAGGGGAGGGGCTAGAGGTGACACAAGGGTAAAAAGAAGTGGAAGGGGAAGAAAAACATCTTTAAAAAGTCTCTCAATGTATGCACCCTCATGTATAGTCTAAAAGGGCCCCTTTAAGCAGAGCTTCAGCATAATGCTGCAGACAGGATGTACAGCAATTCTCATTCTATCCCAGTGACAATTTGAGAGGAGTAACTCAATAAAAAGCACTCACCAATTACTGTGGTTTCTATGGAATTTCCTTGGGAAAGCTGTGAATTGCAGTAACAAGTCAGTTCTAGGGCTATTTGGTCCCAAAGCCCGCTTTCCCCAGTTCTGTTCTGGGAAGGTGCAGAAGAGGTACTTGATGGTAATGGGGAAGAGGGGAAAATAGAAGGGCCAGAAAAACCCACAGCCCAGAAAAGGTATCTCCACCTCACACCATCTGAGAACAGGAAACTTAAGTCTCCTGATTTAATTTTTTTCCCCACATCATTGTCATTGAGACTTCGCAGGCACCAAGAGTAGGCATATACCTGGCTATTAAGGCATGAGCCCTTCACCAAAAAGTATTCATTTTCACCCCTTATTGGGGAGTATAAGATACACCATCAATGGTAATTTTGTGAATTTTTAAGACTATTACTTTAGGTTCAGTTACCATCTCTCACCTTTGTTTTCCTCCAAAGAACTTCAACAAACCTCAAAGAAAATTTTATATATATGACAGAAATTAAAAAGATGAAAATAGAGCTTATGGTATTATGCTCTTGTTAACATAAATCCACTAAAAATTAATGCTAGATGACCTTAGATACCATTTAGTGTCATCTCACTTTTTAGACAAGGAAACTGGGGTGCAGAGATGAGCCCTGAATATCCCCAACACCACATATTATCTCAAGATTTGATCCTCTGAATATCACCCTGTTTCTCATCTATACTGCATACTTTATAATACCCCTATTTTATTACGATAGCAATGAATCGTTCAATATCAGGTAGGTGGTTCAGAATACTTCACTAAATCAATAGAGTAATTTTATACTAGCATTCTTCACTCCAATGTCTTTCCAATGATATCTGAAACGAAAGTCATTAAAAAAAAGTGTGGCCTTTCAGCCAAATTTAAATATTGGTAAAATCCTACTTGGCTTTCATGCTACAGTTCTAGAGATAGTTTCAAAGTTCTATTAAAGCAGTTGTTTGCTGATTTGATCAGTAGGGCCTCTTACTGAAGAGTATTGAGATAAAAGAAGCAAAAACAGAATACAAGTGCTCGTGGTCAATGTGTAGCCACAGTGATTACCATCAGTTCCAAGAGGACAGAGAGTGTGCCTATTTTGTTTACCCACACTATCTCCAGTATTAACACAGCATACGGTACCTGATAGGCACTCGGCATATTTTGTTTAAATAAATTGACAAAACGGTGATAGGAAGAAGGGTTCCTCCTATATTACCATAAGCTCCAGCTGCCATGTTTCCTCAATTTCCCAAAGACAATGTGTTCTTGATGGCTCATGGCACAGCTCATATAGCTGGATCAGATCAGGTAAATAGCATGATCTGAAAGAATGGGGCAGAGAAGAGAGTAGTATTTGGTGCTAAAACTGTGAAGGTGCTCATATGTATAGGGATGAGAGAGATAGAGCCATCTCCTAGGAATGATTTTCCCCGTCCCCACCTTATCAATACTGTAAACCACATGTTATCCCTGAATGAATTCTTCTGCTTCTCAAGGTTGCCTGCTGGAAGCTTCAGGTTCCTTGTCTGTGAAATGTTAATAATTCTGGTTAGAGGTGGTCAATGAGGAAAGGCACCATCCTTGGACTAGAAACTTTGAGGCCCTCTGGGAGATAGAAACAGAAATGACTGATTTAAAAAGATCAAAGCAATGATTACTCCATGAGTAGGGGACTACTATCTAGGACAGGACATCTTTCTCAACGGAAACTCAGCAAGGGCTGAGTCAAGTGGTGATCTCTGAGAAAATTATTTACAGGATAGCTGAGTAGCTATGCCAATTCATCTCCCCACTTTCTCCCCCATTATCCAGCAGTTGACCAAGATTTTACACCCAGGTTAAAATTACTAGAATAGTTTCTAAATAAATCAGAGGCTCTGTTGAAAAGTAAGCATTGAGTTAAGAGGAAAAAATCATCTGTAACCATGAATTTTGATATAAAAAAGAAAGATGGCTTCTTCCAGAAGTGCAAAGTGTTAGAGCACGTTGCCCTTTAACAGGCAACCACAGATGGAGGGGCCACAATCTTGGTCCACACCCCTAGAGAAGCACAGATTGTGTCATTCTCTGTCCGCTGAAGAGAATATCCCAAGTGAAAGCAAAGGCCCATTGCAAAGCTAATAATTCTCATCTGTTGAGGAAAACCCACATTAGCTGCTTGTATTAATCACCGTAGCCTCTCATTTACAAAATTAAGTGGGTAAGCAAGAATCATTAAACATTTGAATAGGAGAAGAATTAAAATGTGGAAATAAAATAATTCTAAGGAGAAAGGAAAAAATTAGAGTATGCCAAATAGCTGATTGGAAGGGGGTATAAATATTGACTAAATCTCAACAATAGGAATATATGTTGACATACATTAAAAGTAGATGGCTAAATATGAAATGACTAAAAATAGGGTGTGGAGGTTCCAAACTACTGGTGAAAAACAAAGCAAAACACAACCAAAATCAGAAATTGAACAGAGAAAACTCAGTGACCGGAGTGAGAAGAAAATCACAGCAAATGGAAAAGAAGTGAGATGGCAGCCCTACGACAAAATACATGCATAATTTTAAGGAAAGTTAATGGCTTGCACTTCCCCAATCCAAAAACAAAGACCAGCGGATTAGGTTTTAAAAGAAAAAAAAACCTGCATGTATGTTGTTTATCAGAGAAATAGTTTAAAACTGATAGAAAATATTGAAAATATGGAGACTTACAAACATATCAAAAACAGGATAAACAGGCAATTCATAGAGGAAGAAATATATAAATGATCTATAAATTTATGAGAAGATACTCAACCTCTAACAAGGACAAGAAGGCAAAAATGAAATGACCATTTTATACCTGTGATAAGATAGGCATATTAAAAAAAAAAAATAATGATAACCAGGGTTGATTAGAAGGAAGGGAAACAGACACTGCTGATGGTATTATAAATTGACTGGAATGCTCCAAGTTATGGAGGGTTACAGAGAGAGGGAATAAGAGTGGCCTGTTCCTACCAACTCATCTCCAGGGAGAAGAACTGAAGACTGACCACTCGGTACTCAGATGACAGGTTATGTCAACCAGCTGTGTCATCATAAAGGGTGGAGAACTGGACTCAATTCTGATCCTCCCTTATTTTGTTGTCTAGTGCAAGTGTCTTCTCCACAGTTGCTTCAGTTTCTCTGCTCGCCTGCTCTCATCAGATGAAATGAAATGTATATATAAAAATGCTTAACATAGTATAATAAGCTATACAATGTGCAATATTATCATTATCTTTATCATATCAATAAAATGTATTGGCATGCTCCCATAAGAAGTCCAGGAAAAAATTAAATGTGCATAGGATTGGACAAAATCTGGTTACCACCACCTGGGTTCTTTTATTACGTCTCATCAAAAAAAAAAAAAAAAAAAAGAAAGAAAGAAAGAAAAAATTAAAAGAAGTGTATTCAGCATCCTTGGATAAATCCAAATGTACGGTCAGCTTGTTATCTTTGCAGAAATGCAACAAGATATGGCCCTTCTCCCCCACAGCTGTGCCTGTCTGAAGCATTCACAATCACCAGGTTTCTTAGAGAGCCTACTTAGGAGAAACCAAAGAAAGTACTTTTAGCAGCTGGATCCCAAACCTAGGTCACAGGTCTCAATGTAGCTTGCCAACCCTGAAGAGGGAGGCAGGGACTTCGGGGTTTTGGTTATACCTTCCATTGTCTGCCTTTTACTGTCACAGCTACTGTCGTTACTAAGGGTGACATCTGGGCAGGATTCTGACACACTAGGAGAGAGAACAGACTTCCACAATCCAGGAATGACAGGGCTTCTCAGAGGGGATGAAATTTTCTCTTTCTCCAAGACTCTTGGTATCATCTTCAAAAGTCAGTTCTTCCACAGAAAAATCTCCATTAACCCAACACATTCCATTTGACAGTTTTCACTAGACAAATAAAAAAGTTCCAAAAACATAGCAACAGACAGATACCAATATACTTTAGGAGTGATTAAGACACTGAGTTAGAAGTCTAGCTCTGCCTTTTATTAGATCTGCAACATCATGTGAGCTACTTCACTTCTTTGTGCCTCATATTCTTTATCTGTAAAATGGAATAATAGTAGTATCTACAGCATAGACTTTTTGTGAGAATTAAATGAGATAATACAGTGAAACATTTCACACCATCCTGGTATGTGGCAAGTATTTGATAAAGGGTGGCTTTAGTTTCTGTTATCTCATTCTTATTACATTATTCCTTCACCTTCATTCAGGCTGGCTGTCATTTCATGGGCACACAATGTTAGTAGGTGGAGGCGGTAGGCAAGATAACATTTGGTTACCTGGGAGGTAACCAAAGACCAGATGGCATAGATTGCATTTACAAACACACGCCAGGAAAAGCAGGGCTTCTGTGGGTGAAATAGTTTGAAAATGCATTATAGTAAAATGATCAGGAACCAAAAGGCATGCTTAATACCTACAGTAAGTGGTTAGGTCACCTGAGGGGACATAGCTGGAGGGCAGGTACATAATACCAGAGTCAGACTAGCTTCCTAAGGCTGCTTTAACCTAGTGGGGAAGTGAGAGGACAGCCCCTTCCCTTCTGACAGGCCCATTCAAGTTCAGATACATAATCCAAAATTCCATGATCCACAAGTTCTGCTGAAAACATGTCTTTCTATAGAGAGTTTTCCTCCCCTTCTTGACCCATTTCCTACCTTTAAAAAAAAAATCATGGGTCAGAGTTCCACCTTTGCCCAGGATATAGAAAGCTGGAAAGAACATCTCTTTAAACTAACAGCAAGAAAAAGTGGATAAACCACAAAATCATAACCTTCCTTGAACACAACATATTGCCAAGGTTTTGGGGCAACAAAGTAGCCTGAAATCCAAGGAAAAGGAAGTCCCTGGAAGGAGAGATGGGATGAAAACCTTGGCTCACTTGTAGCAGCACACAAGAGGAAGACATCAGATACCATACCAATGAGTAAGGAAAATTAAGCTAAAATTTAACAAATAGCTAAAGACTGAGTGTGATAATGATAGCAGAGAACCCATGGAACGCACCTCTCTCTTAGAGGCTTTTCTCCATGGATCCTCCACCAGGTACCCATAAGAAAAATGAGAGGAAGTGAGCAGCTACAAGTAATGCAGGCTGGAGGAGGGGAGCAGCTGTACTGCAGAAAGTCATGGAACCCACCTGGACCCCTTTCCCCACCCAAACATAAGCTTTAAGATGCTGGAGGGAAGAGGAGCAAACTCTGTCATCCCAATGTGTGGACATGAAACAAATAAAATGCATTTCTTCTGGAAAAAAAAAAAAAGGAAAAACCTTATATCTCTGGGGAAGGGACAGGAAAGAGTTCTGGACCCAAGATCCTATATAAATACCATTAGAGGTCTTCTACTCTCGGAAGGAGGACAACAAATTCCTGCACAAGACTGGCAAAGACAGAAGGCAGTCTGTCTGCCATGGGTAAGAGGTGGAGGATCCCTGACAGAACCCATACCCAAGACCCAGGCATGCAGGACTACCTAGAACTGAAACTGGACTACCCCCTGCCCCCACCACCAAGCCAGTAAGAACTGAGAAATAAGACTAATACATCATGACATTTATCCTAGAAATAAAAAATTTGTTTTATATTTTATTTTATGAAGCTGTTTACAAAATCAAGAAACAGACACCACAAGGAATAAATCCCAGAGTTAAAATTTTAAAATATTAAAATGTCAGTGTGCAAAAAAAGAGTACAAGACAAACAAAGAAACAGGAAATGATGGCCCATCCAAAAGAGGATAAAAATCCAGAAAAGAGCAGTGAAGAAGACCAGAATGTGGACATACCAAACAGAGCCTTTTAAAAAATGATTAAAAATGCTGGAGGCGGGGCAAGATGGCAGACTGGTGAGCTGTATGTTTTAGTTACTCCTCCAGAAAAGTAGGTAGAAAGCCAGGAACTGCGTGGACTGGACACCACAGAGCAATCTGACTTTGGGCATACTTCATACAACACTCATGAAAACGTGGCACTGCTGAGATCAGTGAAATCTGTAAGTTTTTGTGGCCAGGGGACCCGCGCCCCTCCCTGCCAGGCTCAGTCCCGTGGGAGGAGGGGCTGTCAGCTCCGGGAAGGAGAAGGGAGAACTGCAGTGGCAGCCCTTATCGGAAACTCATTCTGCTGATCCAAACTCCAAGCATAGATAGACGGAGACCAGACACCAGAAAATCTGAGAGCAGGCAGCCCAGCAGAGAGGAAACAGGCATAGAAAAAAAACAACACGAAAAACTCCAAAATAAAAGCGGAGGATTTTTGGAGTTCTGGTGAACATAGAAAGGGGAAGGGCAGAGCTCAGCCCCGAGCTCAGGCCCTGAGGCGCATATGCAAATCCCGAAGAAAAGCTGATCTCTCTGCCCTGTGGACCTTTCCTTAATGGCCCTGGTTGCTTTGTCTCTTAGCATTTCAATAACCCATTAGATCTTTCAGGAGGGCCCTTTTTTTTTTTTTTTAATCCTTTTTTCTTTTTCTAAAACAATTACTCTAAGAAGCCCAATACAGAAAGCTTCAAAGACTTGCAATTTGGGCAGGTCAAGTCAAGAGCAGAACTAGGAGAGATCTGAGACAAAAGGCAATAATCCAGTGGCTGAGAAAATTCACTAAACACCACAACTTCCCAAGAAAAGGGGGGTGTCCGCTCACAGCCATCATCCTGGTGGACAGGAAACACTCCTGCCCATCGCCAGCCCCATAGCCCAGAGCTGCCCCAGACAACCCAGTGTGAGGGAAGTGCTTCAAATAACAGGCACACACCACAAAACTGGGCGTGGACATTAGCCTTCCCTGCAACCTCAGCTGATTGTCCCAGAGTTGGGAAGGTAGAGCAGTGTGAATTAACAAAGCCCCATTCAGCCATCATTTCAGCAGACTGGGAGCCTCCCTACACAGCCCAGCAGCCCAGAACTGCCCTGGGGGGACGGCACTCACCTGTGACATAGCACAGTCATCCCTCAACAGAGGACCCGGGGTGCACGGCCTGGAAGAGGGGCCCACTTGCAAGTCTCAGGAGCCATACGCCAATACCAAGGACTTGTGGGTCAGTGGCAGAGACAAACTGTGGCAGGACTGAACTGAAGGATTAGACTATTGCAGCAGCTTTAAAACTCTAGGATCACCAGGGAGATTTGATTGTTAGAGCCACCCCCCACTCCCTGACTGCCCAGAAACATGCCCCATATACAGGGCAGGCAACACCAACTACACACGCAAGCTTGGTACACCAATTGGACCCCACAAGACTCACTCCCCCACTCACCAAAAAGGCTAAGCAGGGGAGAACCGGCTTGTGGAGAACAGGTGGCTCGTGGACGCCACCTGCTGGTTAGTTAGAGAAAGTGTACTCCACGAAGCTGTAGATCTGATAAATTAGAGATAAGGACTTCAATTGTTCTACAAATCCTAAAAGAACCCTATCAAGTTCAGCAAATGCCACGAGGCCAAAAACAACAGAAAATTATAAAGCATATGAAAAAACCAGACGATATGGATAACCCAAGCCCAAGCACCCAAATCAAAAGCTCAGAAGAGACACAGCACCTAGAGCAGCTACTCAAAGAACTAAAGATGAACAATGAGACCATAGTACGGGAGACAAAGGAAATAAAGAAGAACCTAGAAGAGCATAAAGAAGACATTGCAAGACTAAATAAAAAAATGGATGATCTTATGGAAATTAAAGAAACTGTTGACCAAATTAAAAAGATTCTGGACACTCACAGTACAAGACTAGAGGAAGTTGAACAACGAATCGGTGACCTCGAAGATGACAGAATGGAAAATGAAAGCATAAAAGAAAGAATGGGGAAAAAAATTGAAAAAATCGAAATGGACCTCAGGGATATGATAGATAATATGAAACGTCCAAATATAAGACTCATTGGTGTCCCAGAAGGGGAAGAAAAGGGTAAAGGTCTAGGAAGAGTATTCAAAGAAATTGTTGGGGAAAACTTCCCAAATCTTCTAAACAACATAAATACACAAATCATAAATGCTCAGCGAACCCCAAATAGAATAAATCCAAATAAACCCACTCCGAGACATATACTGATGACACTGTCAAACACAGAAGAGAAGGAGCAAGTTCTGAAAGCAGCAAGAGAAAAGCAATTCACCACATACAAAGGAAACAGCATAAGACTAAGTAGTGACTACTCAGCAGCCACCATGGAGGCAAGAAGGCAGTGGCACGATATATTTAAAATTCTGGGTGAGAAATATTTCCAGCCAAGAATACTTTATCCAGCAAAGCTCTCCTTCAAATTTGAGGGAGAGCTTAAATTTTTCACAGACAAACAAATGCTGAGAGAATTTGCTAACAAGAGACCTGCCCTACTGGAGATACTCAAGGGAGCCCTACAGACAGAGAAACAAAGAAAGGACAGAGAGACTTGGAGAAAGGTTCAGTACTAAAGAGATTCGGTATGGGTACAATAAAGGATATTAATAGAGAGAGGGGAAAAATATGACAAACATAAACCAAAGGATAAGATGGCTGATTCAAGAAATGCCTTCACGGTTATAACGTTGAATGTAAATGGATTAAACTCCCCAATTAAAAGATATAGATTCGCAGAATGGATCAAAAAAAATGAACCATCAATATGTTGCATACAAGAGACTCATCTTAGACACAGGGACACAAAGAAACTGAAAGTGAAAGGATGGAAAAAAATATTTCATGCAAGCTACAGCCAAAAGAAAGCAGGTGTAGCAATATTAATCTCAGATAAAATAGACTTCAAATGCAGGGATGTTTTGAGAGACAAAGAAGGCCACTACGTACTAATAAAAGGGGCAATTCAGCAAGAAGAAATAACAATCGTAAATGTCTATGCACCCAATCAAGGTGCCACAAAATACATGAGAGAAACACTGGCACAACTAAAGGAAGCAATTGATGTTTCCACAATAATTGTGGGAGACTTCAACACATCACTCTCTCCTATAGATAGATCAACCAGACAGAAGACCAATAAGGAAATTGAAAACCTAAACAATCTGATAAATGAATTAGATTTAACAGACATATACAGGACATTACATCCCAAATCACCAGGATACACATACTTTTCTAGTGCTCATGGAACTTTCTCCAGAATAGATCATATGCTGGGACATAAAACAAGCCTCAATAAATTTAAAAAGATTGAAATTATTCAAAGCACATTCTCTGACCACAATGGAATACAATTAGAAGTCAATAGCCATCAGAGACTTAGAAAATTCACAAACACCTGGAGGTTAAACAACACACTCCTAAACAATCAGTGGGTTAAAGAAGAAATAGCAAGAGAAATTGCTAAATATATAGAGACGAATGAAAATGAGAACACAACATACCAAAACCTATGGGATGCAGCAAAAGCAGTGCTAAGGGGGAAATTTATAGCACTAAACGCATATATTAAAAAGGAAGAAAGAGCCAAAATCAAAGAACTAATGAATCAACTGAAGAAGCTAGAAAATGAACAACAAACCAATCCTAAACCAAGTAGAAGAAAAGAAATAACAAGGATTAAAGCAGAAATAAATGAAATAGAGAACAAAAAAACAATAGAGAGGATAAATATCACCAAAAGTTGGTTCTTTGAGAAGATCAACAAGATTGAGAGGCCCCTAGCTAAACTGACAAAATCAAAAAGAGAGAAGACCCATATAAACAAAATAATGAATGAAAAAGGTGACATAACTGCAGATCCTGAAGACATTAAAAAAATTATAAGAGGATACTATGAACAACTGTATGACAACAAACTGGATAATGTAGAGGAAATGGACAATTTCCTGGAAACATAGGAACAACCTAGACTGACCAGAGAAGAAATAGAAGACCTCAACCAACCCATCACTAGCAAAGAGATCCAATCAGTCATCAAAAATCTTCCCACAAATAAATGCCCAGGGCCAGATGGCTTCACAGGGGAATTCTACCAAACTTTCCACAAAGAACTGACACCAATCTTACTCAAACTCTTTCAAAACATTGAAGAAAATGGAATACTACCTAACTCATTTTATGAAGCTAACATCAATCTAATACCAAAACCAGGCAAAGATGCTACAAAAAAGGAAAACTACCGGCCAATCTCCCTAATGAATATAGATGCAAAAATCCTCAACAAAATACTTGCAAATCGAATCCAAAGACACATTTAAAAAATCATACACCATGACCAAGTGGGGTTTATTCCAGGCATGCAAGGATGGTTCAACATAAGAAAATCAATCAATGTATTACAACACATTAACAAGTCAAAAGGGAAAAATCAATTGATCATCTCAATAGATGCTGAAAAAGCATTTGACAAAATCCAACGTCCGTTTTTGATAAAAACACTTCAAAAGGTAGGAATTGAAGGAAACTTCCTCAACATAATAAAGAGCGTATATGAAAAACCCACAGCCAGCATAGTACTCAATGGTAAGAGACTGAAAGCCTTCCCTCTAAGATCAGGAACAAGACAAGGATGCCCGCTGTCACCACTGTTATTCAACATTGTGCTGGAAGTGCTAGCCAGGGCAATCCGGCAAGACAAAGAAATAAAAGGCATCCAAATTGGAAAAGAAGAAGTAAAACTGTCATTGTTTGCAGATGATATGATCTTATATCTAGAAAACCCTGAGAAATCGACAATATAGCTACTAGAGCTAATAAACAAATTTAGCAAAGTAGCGAGATACAAGGTTAATGCACATAAGTCAGTAATGTTTCTATATGCTAGAAATGAACAAACTGAAGAGACACTCAAGAAAAAGATACCATTTTCAATAGCAACTAAAAAAATCAAGTACCTAGGAATAAACTTAACCAAAGATGTAAAAGACCTATACAAAGAAAACTACATAACTCTACTAAAAGAAATATAAATGGACCTTAAAAGTTGGAAAAATATTCCATGTTCATGGATAGGAAGGCTAAACGTCATTAAGATGTCAATTCTACCCAAACTCATCTACAGATTCAATGCAATCCCAATCAAACTTCCAACAACCTACTTTGCAGACTTGGAAAAGCTAGTTATCAAATTTATTTGGAAAGGGAAGATGCCTCGAATTGCTAAAGACACTCTAAAAAAGAAAAACGAAGTGGGAGGACTTACACTCCCTGACTTTGAAGCTTATTATAAAGCCACAGTTGCCAAAACAGCATGGTACTGGCACAAAGATAGACATATAGATCAATGGAATCGAATTGAGAATTCGGAGATAGACCCTCAGATCTATGGCCGACTGATCTTTGATAAGGCCCCCAAAGTCAATGAACTGAGTCATAATGGTCTTTTCAACAAATGGGGCTGGGAGAGTTGGATACCCATATCCAAAAGAATGAAAGAGGACCCCTACCTCACCCCCTACACAAAAATTAACTCAAAATGGACCAAAGATCTCAATATAAAAGAAAGTACCATAAAACTCCTAGAAGATAATGTAGGAAAACTTCTTCAAGACCTTGTATTAGGCGGCCACTTCCTAGACTTTACACCCAAAGCACAAGCAACAAAAGAGAAAATAGATAAATGGGAACTCCTCAAGCTTAGAAGTTTCTGCACCTCAAAGGAATTTCTCAAAAAGGTAAAGAGGCAGCCAACTCAATGGGAAAAAATTTTTGGAAACCATGTATCTGACAAAAGACTGATATCTTGCATATATAAAGAAATCCTACAACTCAATGACAATAGTACAGACAGCCCAATTATAAAATGGGCAAAAGATATGAAAAGAGAGTTCTCTGAAGAGGAAATACAAATTGCCAAGAAGCACATGAAAAAATGTTCAGCTTCACTAGCTATTAGAGAGATGCAAATTAAGACCACAAGGAGATACCATCTAACAGCAGTTAGAATGGCTGCCATTAATCAAACAGGAAACTACAAATGCTGGAGGGGATGTGGAGAAATTGGAACTCTTATTCATTGTTGGTGGGACTGTATAATGGTTCAGTCACTCTGGAAGTCAGTCTGGCAGTTCCTTAGAAAACTAGATATAGAGTTACCATTCGATCCAGCGATTCCACTTCTCGGTATATAGCCGGAAGATCGGAAAGCAGTGACACGAACAGATATCTGCACGCCAATGTTCATAGCAGCATTATTCACAATTGCCAAGAGATGGAAACAACCCAAATGTCCTTCAACAGATGAGTGGATAAATAAAATGTGGTATATACACACGATGGAATACTACGCGGCAGTAAGAAGGAACGATCTCGTGAAACATATGACAACATGGATGAACCTCGAAGACATAATGCTGAGCGAAATAAGCCAGGCATAAAAAGAGAAATATTATATGCTACCACTAATGTGAACTTTGAAAAATGTAAAACAAATGGTTTATAATGTAGAATGTAGGGGAACTAGCAATAGAGAGCAATTAAGGAAGGGGGAAAAATAATCCAAGGAGAACAGATAAGCTATTTAACGTTCTGGGGATGCCCAGGAATGACTATGGTCTGTTAATTTCTGATGGATATAGTAGGAGCAAGTTCACAGAATTGTTGCTATATTAGGTAACTTTCTTGCGGTAAAGTAGGAACATGTTGGAAGTTAAGCAGTTATCTTAGGTTAGTTGTCTTTTTCTTACTCCCTTGTTATGGTCTCTTTGAAATGTTCTTTTATTGTATGTTTGTTTTCTTTTTAACTTTTTTTCATACAGTTGATTTAAAAAAGAAGGGAAAGTTAAAAAAAAAAAAAAAAAGAAAGAAAAACAAGGAAAAAAAAAAAGATGTAGTGCCCCCTTGAGGAGCCTGTGGAGAATGCAGGGGTATTCGCCTACCCCACCTCCATGGTTGCTAACATGACCACAGACATAGGGGACTGGTGGTTTGATGGGTTGAGCCCTCTACCACAGGTTTTACCCTTGGGAAGACGGTTGCTGCAATGGAGAGGCTAGGCCTCCCTATGGTTGTGCCTAAGAGCCTCCTCCCGAATGCCTCTTTGTTGCTCAGATGTGGCCCTCTCTCTCTAGCTAAGCCAACTTGAAAGGTGAAATCACTGCCCTCCTCCCTACGTGGGATCAGACACCCAGGGGAGTGAATCTCCCTGGCAACGTGGAATATGACTCCCGGGGAGGAATGTAGACCCGGCATCGTGGGACGGAGAACATCTTCTTGACCAAAAGGGGGATGTGAAAGGAAATGAAATAAGCTTCAGTGGCAGAGAGATTCCAAAAGGAGCCAAGAGGTCACTCTGGTGGGCACTCTTATGCACGCTTTAGACAACTCTTTTTAGGTTCTAAAGAATTGGGGTAGCTGGTGGTGGATACCTGAAACTATCAAACTACAACCCAGAACCCATGAATCTCGAAGACAGTTGTATAAAAATGTAGCTTATGAGGGGTGACAATGGGATTGGGAAAGCCATAAGGACCACACTCCACTTTGTCTAGTTTATGGATGGATGAGTAGAAAAATAGGGGAAGGAAACAAACAGACAAAGGTACCCAGTGTTCTTTTTTACTTCAATTGCTCTTTTTCACTCTAATTATTATTCTTGTTATTTTTGTGTGTGTGCTAATGAAGGTGTCAGGGATTGATTTGGGTGATGAGTGTACAACTATGTAATGGTACTGTAAACAATCGAAAGTACGATTTGTTTTGTATGACTGCGTGGTATGTGAATATATCTCAATAAAATGAAGATTAAAAAAAATGCTGATGAAGTTGATGAAGGAAAATGCAGAGAAAGAAATGCAGGATATCAGAAAAACAATGAATGAGCCTATGAGAAACTTGATAAAGAGAGAAATTTTAAAAAGGAACCAAACAGTACTGGAGTTGAAGATCACAATAACTGAATTGAAAAATTCACAAGAGGGTTGCAAGAGCAGATTGGAGTTGACAGAAGAAAGAATCAATGAACTCAAAGACAAGCCAGTTGAAATGAGTCAGGCTGAGGAGCAGAAAGAAAAAAAGAATTACAAAGAGCTAAAATAGCCTAAGACACCTCTGGGACATCATCAAGCACACCAATATAACCATTATGGGAATCCCTGAAGGAGAAGAAAGAGAGAAAGGGGCAGAAGGGAATATTCAAAGAAATAATGAGAAATAATTTTCCAAACTTAGCAAAAGACATGAATATACACATCCAGGAAGCCCAGAGAACAACAGGATCAACATGTAGAAAAACACACCCCATCATATACTGATTAATTACACCAGCAATGCAAAGGACAAGGAGTGTGCTCTGAAAGCTGCAAGAGAACAGCAGCAATGCGATGTACAAGGGAGTCCCAATTAGATTGAGAGCTGATCTCTCATCAAAAACCATGCAGGCAAGAAGGCAATAAATAGGTTGAAATACTTAAAGTGCTGAAAGAAAACAACTGCCAATCAAGAATGTTATATCTGGCAAGAGTTCCTTTCAAACATGAGGGAGATACTAATATGTTTCCAGATTAAAAAAGAAAAAAGCTGAGGGAGTTCATCACCACAAGACCTACCCTACAAGCAATGCTAAAGCAAGTTCTTCAGACTGAAAGGAAAGGACAATGGAAAGTGGTTCAAAGTGACATAAACAAATAAAGGTAACCATTTGGGTAATTATAAATTCCAGGAATATTGTAATGTATTGTTTGGTTTGTAACTCCACTTCTTGCTTCCTACAGGTGCTAACATGCAAATGCATAACAAGGAATGATAAATCTATGTTTTTAGACATATAATATACAAAGATATAAGTGGTAACAAGTATTTATAAAGGAGATGAGGGACATAGGAATATAGGAAAAGTAGAGTGTATGCTATTGAATTTAAGTTGGTATAAAACTAAATATGATTATATATATATATATATATATATATATAGAGAGAGAGAGAGAGAGAGAGAGAGAGAGAGAGAGAGAATGCTAAATTTTAACCCCATGATAAACCACAAGGAAAATAGATGAAAAATATATCCAGATAGAAAAGACACTCAATATAGTACAGCATAAAAATCAAATAAGTATAAAAGTAGATATTAATGGAAGAATTGGGGGACAAAGAAGTGTATAAGACATGCAAAGACTAAATAGTACAATGGCAGAAGAAACTTCCTGAGTTATCAGTAGTGACTCTAAATGTAAGTGGATTAAACTCTCTAGTCAAAAGGCAGATGTTGGCAGAACGGATAAAAAAGCATGACCCAATTTTTGCTGTCTGCAAGAGACTCACCTTAAATTCAAAGATACAAGTAGATTGAAAGCAAAAGGATGTAAAAAATATATAATGCAAGTAGTAGCCAAAAGAGAGCTGGGGTTAGCTAAACTAATATCAGATAAAATAGACTTTAATTCAAAAACAGTTACAAGGGAGAAGGATGGTCAGCATATATTGAGAAAAGGGACAACACAACAAGAAGGTGTAACAATTATAACTATATATGCATCTTAAAGCAGAGCACAAAATATATGAAGCAAATACTGACAGATTTGAAGGGAAAAATTGATGGTTCTTCATTAATAGTAAGAGACATTAATATACCACTTTCAATAATAGAACATCTAGTCAGAATATCAACAGGGAAACAAGCCTTGAATGATACTGCAAACCAGCTAGACCAGACATATATAGAACAGTTCATCAACAAAAACAGAATACACATTCTCCTCAAGTGGATCATTCGCCAGGATAGACAATAAATTAGGTCCCAAAACAAGTCTCAATAAATTCAAAAATATTGAAGTCATACAATATATTTTCTCCAACTTCAATGGAATGAAGCTAGAAATCAATAATAGAGGGAGAAATGGCAAATTCACAAATAGGTGGAAATTAAAAAACATACTCTGAAACAACCAGTGGGTTAAAGAGTAAATCACAAGTGAAATAAGGAAATATCTTGAGATGAATGAAAGTGAAAATACAACATACCAAAACTTACGGGATGCAGCAAAAGCTTTGCTGAGAGGGAAACTTATACTTCTAAATGTTTACATTAAACAAGAAGAAAGAATTCAAATCAGAGACCCAACCTCACAACTAGAAGAACTAGATAAAGAAGAGCAGACTAAACCAAAAGGGAATGGAAGGAAATGACAAAGATTTGAGTGGAGATAAGTAAAATAGAAAACAAGAAAACAATAGAGAGAATTAACAAAACCAACATTTGGTTCTTGAAAACATCAATAAAATCAACAAACCTTTAGTTAGAATGACAAAGGAAAAAAGAGAAAGGTTACAAATATCAAAAATCAGAAATGAAAAAGGGGACATTACTACCAACCTCACTGAAATAAAAAGGACTATAGGAAGATACTAGGAAAAACTGTATGTCAATAAATCAGATGACCTAGATAAAAAAGACAAATTCTTAGAAACATGCAAGCTACCTATGATGACTCAAGAAGAAATTGAAGATGTCAACAAACCAATTACTCATAAAGAGATTGAATCAGAAATGAAAAAAAAAAAAAAAAAAAAAAACACCCAATAAAGGAAAACCCAGGACCTGATGGCTTCATGGGGGAATTCTACCAAACATCCCAAGAACTCTTAACTCCAAGTCTGCTCAAACTCTTCTAAAAAATTGAAGAGGAGGGAACATTCCCTAATGCATTTAACAAGACCAACATCACCCTCATACCAAAGCAAGATATAGATACCACAAGAAAAGAAAACTACAGACCAATATCTCTTATGAATATGGATGCAAATATCCTCAATAAAATACTAGCAAACTGAATCAAATAGCATGTTAAATGAATTATACACCATGATCAAGTGTGATTAATGCCTAATATACAAGGTTAGTTCAACATAGGAATATCAATTAATGTGATACACCACATTAACACAACAAAGGAAAAAAACCCACATGATCATCTCAATTGATGCAGAAAAGGTGTTTGAAAATTCCAGCACCCTTTCATGATAAAAACACTTATAACACTAGGAATAGAAGGAAACTTCCCCAACATGATAAAGGGCATATATGAAAAGCCCACAGCTAACACCCTATCTTAATGGTGAAAAATTGAAAGTTTTCCCTCTAAGATCAGGAATAAGACAAGTTTGCCCACTGTCAGCACTGTTACTCAACATTGTACTGGAAACTCCTGCCAGAACAATTGGGCAAGAAAAAGAAATAAAATGCATCCAAATTGGAAAGGAAGAAGTAAAATTTTTCCTATTTGCAGATGATATGATCCTATATATACAGAAAATCCTGAAAAAAATCCACAACAAACTCCCAGAACTAATAAATGAATTCAACAAAATGATGGAATACGAGATCCACACCCCAAAACCAGTAGTGTTTATACTCACAAGCAATGAATGATCAGAAAAAGAAATCAAGAAAAATGTTCCATTACAATAGCAACTAAAAGAATCAAATACCTGGGAATAAATTTTACCAAGGATATAAAGGACTTGTACACACAAAACTACAAAACATTGCTAAAAGAAATCAAAGACAACCTAAATAAATGGAAGGCCATTCTGTGTTCATGGATTGGAAGACTAAATATCATTAAGATGTCAATCCTACCAAAGCAATTTATAGATTCAATGAAATCCCAATCAAAATTCCAGCAACCTTCTTTGCAGAAATGGAAAAGCCAATTATCAAACTTATTTGGACAGGTAAGAGGCCCCAAATAACTAAAAACATCCTGAAAAAGAAGAATGAATTTGGAGGACTCACACTTCCTGACTTTAACACTTATTACAAAGCTGCAGTGGTCAAAACAGCAGGGCACTGACACAAAGATAAATATATCAACAAATAGAATTGAATTGAGAGTTCAGAAATAGACCCTGACATCTCTGCCAACTGATTTTTGACAAGGGGGCAAAGATCACTCAATTGGAAAAGAATAATTTCTTCAACAAGTAGTGCTGGGAAAACTGTATCTCCATTTGCCAAAAAAGGAAGGCGGTCCTATACCTCAAAGACCTAACTATAAGAGCCAAAACTATCAAACTCCTAGAAGAAAATGCAGGGAAGCATCTTCAGAACCTTGTGTTAGGCAGTGGTTTCTTAGACTTTACATCCAAAGCACAAGTAACAAAACAAAAATAGATAAATGGGACCTCATCAAATTAAAAAAATTTTTCACTTCAAAGGACTTTATCATGAAAGTAAAATAACAACCTACACAATGGGAGAGAATATGTGGAAACCACATATAATATAAAGGTTTAATATCCAGAATATATAGAGAAATCCTTCAACTTAAAAACAAAAAGACAAATCCTATTAAAAAATGGGCAAAAGACTTGAATAGACATCTCTCCAAAGAAAATATACAAGTGGCCGGAAAGCCCATGGTAAGATGCTCAACATCATTAGTCATCAGGGAAATGCAAATCAAAATCACAATGAGATACCATTCCACATCTACTGGAATGGCCACTATTAAAAGGAAAATTAGAAGTGTTGGAGAGGATGCGAAGAAATAGGAACACTCATTCATGGCTGGTAGCAATGTAAAATGGTGCAGCTGCTATGGGAGGCAGTTTGATGGTCCCTCAGAAAGCTAAGTATAGAACTACAAAATGACCCAGCAAACACTACTAGGTATATACTCAAAAGAATTGAAAACAGGCACCAGAACAGATATTTGCACACCAATATTCGTAGCATCATTATTCACAATCACCAAATGATGTAAGCCACCCAAGTATCCATCAACAGATGAACGGATAAAGGAAATGTGATATATGCATATGAAGGAATATTATTCAGCTGTAAAAAGGAGTGAAGTCTTGATACAGGCAGCAACAAGAATGAACCTTAAGATATCAGGTTGAGTAAAATAAGCCAGACACAAAAGAACAAATATTGTATGACCTCACCAATTTGAAATAATCAAAATAAGCAAACTCACAGAGTCAGAATCTAGGATACAGGTAACCAGGGGACAGGGTATGATAGGAAATAGAAAGTTAAGGCTTAACATGTACAGAGTTCCAATTTGGATGATGGGAATGTTTTGGTAATGGATGGTGGTGATAGTAGCACAACATTGTGAATGTCATTAACAGAACTAAAATATATATCTGAATGTGATTAAAAGGATTGACTATATGATAACAGAATAAAAATTTTTAAATCCATGGAACTACCCTATAAAAACAGTGAACCTTAAGTAAAACCATGGACTTGAATTATAGTGCAATTATAAAAATGTGCTATCATCAATTGTAACAAATATTCCACAGCAATGCAATGTCTTAATAATAGGGTGGTATATGGGAATTCCATATTTTATACATCATTGTTCTGTAAGCCCACAACTTCTCTAATAAAGAAAAAAAAGTCTAAGCAAGCTAGGCATAAAAGGAACAACTTGTTAAAAACTTCTACAAAAATCATGTTTAATGATGAAAAGACTGAATACTTTCTCATTAAGAATGGGAACAAGGTAAAAATACCACTCCCACCACTCTTTCTCAGATACAGAAATAAAAGGCATACAAATTTGAAATAAAAACATAAATAAACTGTCTCTATTTGTAAATGGCATGACTGTCCATGTAGAAAATCCCAAAGGATCTGAAAAGTTACTAAATCTAATAAGTGAGTTAGTAAGGTCACTGGATACAAGGTCAATATTAAAAATCTATTGTATTTCTATATACTAGCAATGAGCAATTTGAAATAGAAATTTTTAAAATAAACTTTTACAATTGCACAAAAAGACAAAATACAGAAAAGATTCACATGCTGAAAAATACAAAACTTTGATAAGAGAAATCAAAGACATGAATAAACGGATTGGAAGACGATATTGTTCGTGAATTGGAAGGCTCATTATTGAGATATCAATTCTTCAAAAATTGATCTGTAAGTTTCACTAGATCCTAATAAAATTCATAGAATTTTTAAATAGAAATTGATAAATTGATTCAAATATTTAAGTGGAAAACCAAAGAAACTGGAATAGGTAAAATAATTTTGAAAAGGAAGAACAAAGTTGGAGTACTCACACTACCTGATATCAAGACTCATTATAGTTAGAGTAATCAAGAAAGTGTGATGTGGGTGAAAAGATAAAACTATAGATCAATGGAACATAATAGATAGTTCAGAAATGTTCCCACACATAAATAGTCACCTGATTTTTTTGACCAAAGCATAGAAACAAAGAAAGGTTAATCTTACAACAAATGGTTCTAGAATGACTGGATACCCATATACAGAAAGATTAACCTCAATCTCCACCTCACACCATATACAAAATTTAATTCAAAATGGATCATAGACCTAAATGTAAAACCTAACATCCATTCATGACAAAATTATAAAATTCTAGAAGGAAACATAGGAGAAAAATTTGTGAACTTGGGTTAGCCAAAGATTTTTTACATACTATACCAAAATTATGATGCATAAAAGAAAAATTTGATAAATTGGTCTTATCAAAATTAATTTTTTGGCTCTTCAAAAGTCACTGTTAAGAAAATGATGACACTAGCTATGGAAGGAAGAAAAATTTGCAAACACATCTGGTAAAACGTGTATCCTGGATCTGTAAAGAACTCTCAAAACAGAAGAAAACATTCCAATAAAAATGCATAAATGATTTGAATACTTTGCCAAATATATACAGATTGAAACTAAGTATATCAAAAGATACTGAACATAATTAATTATTAGGGAAATGCAAATTAAAAACTGCAATGAGATCCCACTACATACCTATTAGAATAGTGTGGTGGATTGAAGCTATATGTACACCAGAAAGACCTGATCTTAAAGTTAATCCATCTCTGTGGGTATGAACCCATTGTAAGTAGGACTTTTTGAGGAGGCTGCTTCAGTTAAGGTGTGAGCCATCTCATTCAGAATGGGTCTTAATCCCTTTACTGAATTCCTTTATAAGTAGAATGAACACACAGAGAGAAAGCCACTGAAGCCAGAAGCTGTAATCAACAAAGACAGAAGAGAAGGGAGAGACCAGCAGATACCACCACGTGCCTTGCCATGTAGCAAGGATCGCTGGCAGCTAGTCTTCAGGAAGAAAGCATGACCTTGATGATGGCCTGATTTGGAATCTTTTAGGTTTCAAAACTGTAGGATAAATTTCCACTGTTGAACCTGACTCATTTCATGGCATTTGCTCTAAGCAGCCTAGGAAACCAAAACAAATGAATAAATTCATTTTTAAAAATTGGCAATACCATTATACAGAGCAACTGGAATTCTTATAAGTTGCTGATTTTGGAAAAGAGTATGGCACTTTCTTGTGAAGTTAAATATACCTTTGCCATACAACCCAGCAATCCTATGTATGCAAAAAAACAAAAACAAAAACAAAAAAACAAAAAAAAACCTATATATGAATATTTATAGAGGATTTATTTATAATTGTCAAACACTGAAAATAAGCCAACTAGTGGATGAATCAACAAGCTGTGGTACATTGGTACAATGGAATGCTAGCCAGCAATATAAAGGAATGAACTAGTGACACGTGTATTAACAAGGGTAAATCTCAAATTTGAGAATTTGAATACATCTTTTTTTCACCTAAAGCCATTTATTTTTCAACAGCCTCATTAATTTCATTCTCCGAAAAGAACTTGGCCATCAAATTTACATCAACTACCAGAAGGCTGTCTTTTGGTTTTCAAAGGTGTCTGAGTCACTTAAGAATCACAGAGTTCTGTGCTTGAGGAAAATCTTCTTTTGGTGTTGAAAGATGTCTGAGTCACTTAGGATATGTAGAAAGATGGCTCCTTGCCAGCACACGGGTTATCTAACATGTGAGCAGCCCAAAGTTCATGTTGGCTGTTTGCATTAATCACCGTAATTTGACTAACAAGCCGGAAGTGACAGCTCAGCATCAGCGTGGCACCAGAGCCACAAACTGAACAAAGACAAGAAGAGAAAGGGAGAGTGGTGAGGCCGAAATCCCCCATTCCTCTCTATGATAGTTGAGAATTTCCAAAGTCTCAGTAAAGGTATCAACAACTCAAGCAAAAAGAGACAGTGAAAGGGAAGCCCTGGTGGGAAGAGGGTAATTCCAACTTCATGTTCTACTATTCATGTTTTTACTTCTTTCTATAACTCTTAACCAGTTTCTCTCTGACTTTTTCCCGCAGCTCTGTCTGCATTACAATCATGTGTGGTTTCCAGGATAACTTTGTTTCTTTGCCACATATATCAAGAATCCATGCTGGATATTTTTATTTCAAATAGTCAGATTTTGTCATTTTGTATTCTAAAAATAGAGTCTTTCTATCCCCAAGACCTGGGTAAGGATATTTTTTTTTTTTTTTTAATTTCATCAAAATGAGAATGTGCACTTTATTTACAAGGAAACTGAGGGTAAAGTTAGCACACAAACACATGAACACACTAACATATATACATCCAAAGGCATAGAAACAAATGAGCTTATTGAGCTCAGATGACTTATTTCCTAAGTAATTGAAACCAAGCAATTGATGGGCTTGATCACTGGGCAGAAGTCTTAAGTGGACCACAATTTTTCACCTGAAACTTGTCTCTTTCAGTTTGTCTAAAGCACATCACCTGGCCAAGTGTTATGGCCATACCTTTTAATAAAGAATGACTTCTTTGTTTTTTTGAGTGGCAGTTTGACCTTCATGGTGGTGAGACCATTATATTCCCCCCACACCCTAGTCAAGTAGCCTCATCCCTTTCCAAGATTCTCTTCCTCATCATTTCCCAAACTGGATTCCACAGAATATTAGTTCCATGGGATACCATTTTGAGTTATAAATAAATAAATAAATAAATAGATTTTGTGGATGAGATGAACAAATCTGTTTGTGAGGAACTTTTTTTTTTTGTATTAGAAAATTTTGATTTCTCCTTCGTTTTTTTTTTTTTAATTCAGTTTTATTGAAATATATTCACATACCATACAGTCATCCATGGTATACAATCAACTGTTCACAGTACGATCATATAGTTATGCATTCATCACCACAATCTATTTCTGAACATTTTCCTTACATCAGAAAGAATCAGAACAAGAATAAAAAATAAAAGTGAAAAAAGAACACCCAAACCATCCCCCCATCCCACCCTATTTGTCATTTAGTTTTTATCCCCATTTTTCTACTCATCCATCTATACACTGGATAAAGGGAGTGTGATCCACAAGGTTTTCACAATCACACTGTCACCCCTTGTAATCTACATTATCATATAATCGCCTTCAGGAGTCCAGACTGCTGGGTTGGAGTTTGGTAGTTTCAGGTATTTACTTCTAGCTATTCCAATACATTAAAACCTAAAAAGTGATATCTATATAGTGCATAAGAATGTCCACCAGAGTGACCTCTCGACTCCATTTGAAATCTCTCAGCCACTGAAACTATTTCGTCTCATTTTGCATCCCCCTTTTGGTCAAGAAGATGTTCTCAATCCCACAATGCTGGGTCCAGATTCATCCCCGGGAGTCATATCCTGCATTGCCAGAGAGATTTAAACCCCTGGGAGTCAGGTCCAACATAGGGGGGAGGGCAGTAAGTTCACCTGCCGAGGTGGCTCAGTTGGGGGGGGGGCACATCTGAGCAACAAAGAGGTACTCAGGGAGAGACTCTTAGGCACAATTATATGCAAGTTTAGTGTGAGGAACTTTCAAACAAGTCCAAACAATAAGCAGGTTTCCTCAGAACCTTTTGCAATGTTTGTTTGCCTTGTGAATGTTTACAAGCTGGCATAGCTTACATGGTTTTCCAAACTTATTTGACAAAGAAGCCCTTTAAATTCTCTCACCTATAACATTTATTATTCCCTACAACATAGTTTTGGAATTTCTGTCAACCTTCCAGTGACAGAAGAGACCTACACTTCCTGGTCTAAAAGCCATTCCTGTATTTCAAGCTCTGGTCAGAACCCCAACACCTGCTCCTAGCTCATTTGCTGAACAGGCATGAATGACATAGTCAATCCTCCCTGCCTGAGTTTATCACCCTCTCCATTTCCTTAGGTGCTAAAGATATCTGTAAGGAAGAGTTGACTTTCAGAATTTGGTCCATTACAGTTATACTTTATGATTACTTCACACAAATGGTAATACCAAAAAGAGTGTTCTTACAGTCCCCCAAGTTAATTCATAGCCCAGGATTGTGCTATGTTATATCCCGACCAGGTGATCAGCTTGCTTCATTCTGCTCCATCTTAACAAGTCTTTAAATCTGTGCGTTAGAGAGTAGCCACACAACGTACCTCATGAAAGATCCTGGATAAATAATAAGCAGATAGAAATGAATTTGCCTATACTTTTCTTTTAAGACATTGCCAGTCTTCTTGTTGATATAATAAGGCCTGATTTTATTCACAACTATAAATTTGTCTGATCATAGTCTAACTTTTGATTTCTGAAAACAAGGAAGTACAGTTATACATTTTTCTTTCAATTGCTAAATAAAACTTATTTAAGTTTTTTAAAAAAGTAGGAATGGTTCAGATTTAGAGAAATATTTATTTTTATTAAGTCCAAAGATTCTGTACATATATTGCAATAATGTGTTTAAAAAAATGTGTGGTTTCTTAACATTTGTAAGAAAACAAATATTACTGAGGGCAAGAGGAGGTGTCTCTTGTTTTCACAGAGATTTCAAAGCTTGAGTCATCCTTGTCATTTTCAGATTCAACTGCCCAAAGCTGAGTCACAGGGGTGGAGTGAAGAGGGGTTAAACTGTGTTTTGGAATCAGTCCAGAACCTTTAATAAATGAACCACTATGGAGGGTATATATTCAATGCTACTCCATATACCTTTTCTGATTCCTTTCCATTGCTCCATGGATAAGAATGTGTTAGGTTCTGTTAATTTTCAAATAAAGCCCTCTCTTCTTGGAGATGATGTGGTTACTAGCAAACCAACTCCAAATATATGGAGGTATATAGCTTGACACAAAACTATCCTAAGTCCTCTCTGTAGGGCGGTAGTCAGCTCATTGAAAACCCTGGAATAAAGATTGAACAATCTTTGTTGTTATACTGCTTAGGGTCATTTTGAGGAATAAATGAGTTGGTATATGAAAAGAAATCTGAATAGGTCCTAGCACAGAATAAGTGCTACATAAATGCTAGCTATTATCATTATTATTGCTATTACTACTACCAATGCCACCACCACTACTAATGCTATCAATGTTTCATTCAGCCTCAGAGAATTCCTTGAACATTAAACTTCTGAATAAGTGAAGTGGGTTTTAGATCTTTGCTACTCAAACTGTGGTCCCGGCAGTCTGCAGACCACCAGCAGCAGCAGCAGAGAGCAAGCTGAAAAGGCAGAGTTGCTGAATAAGAAACTGTATTTTACAAGATCCACAGGTGATTCATATACATATTAAGGTTTGAGAAGCACTCAGGTAACAGTATTCTGGATAATGAGAAGTGCTACATACACCACATACGGATGATCAGTTTTCAAAGATTTCAAACTAGAATCCAACAAAAGAAACTTGCTCTCTTAAATTGTTAGGGGCAAACTTCAAGGACCAGAAGTCTACTTAATGTTCTGCATTCTCAACACACTGATATCACTAGGAAGGGAGAACCAAGAGAAACAGGAAGGCAAAGGAGGCAGATGGTGTACTATGGAGGAAAGAAAGAGTAACCAGATGGCTCAGCATTCTAGGCAGTTTGAAGAACTATTGAAAGGGAGTCAAAGTGAAGGAAGACAGCACAGGTAGATGGCATGGAAAGCCAGTAGGTAGAAGTGGAGAGAGAGTAAAAATTATATATTCAGAAGTAAATGAAGAGAGAATCAAAATGGTAAACTACAAAAAATCAAATAAATATAAAAATAGATATTAACACGAAAAACTGAGGGACACAAAAAGGTATAAGACTTACAAAGACCAACTAGCAAAATACCAGAAGAAAGTCCTGCATTCTGAATAGCTGCTTTAAATGTTAATGGATTAAAATCTCCAGTGAAAAGGCAGAGATTGGCAGATTGGATAAAAAAGCATGACCCAACTATATGCTGTTTACAAGAGGCTTACCATAAATTCAGAACAGAGGGCAGGGCTGCAGAGGCAGGAGAAAGATGGTGGCTGAGTCAAGGTATTTCCAAAAGAAATAATTCCAGATTGATGGATGAAATCTTAAAACAACAACAGGAACTTCTTGGTTTAGATTGTTCCAAATATTCACCAGAGTTTGCAAACAGTAATGGCAAAGTTGATCAAGTTTTAAACTGCCAGTCCTCAGAAGATGAAAAAGCAGATATTTTGAGAGCTGTGCAGGACTTCTGCCAGTTAGTAGCCCAGCAGCAAAAGAGATGCACAGATTTGGATGTAGATATGTTAAAACAGTTTACTTAGTTCACATGGTTTCTCTGATCCTAATTTAGTATTGAAGTTTGGTCTTGTGGATAGCACATTAGGCTTTCTTGCCTGGCACATCAGATTGACTGAGATTGTGTCTTTACCTTCCCATCTAAACATCAGTTATGAGGACTTTTTCTTGACCCTTCATCAATATGCAGCCTGAGAACAGCATCTAGTTGATTCCTGGTTGCATATTTTGATTTCAGGCTTTTTGGAGAAAAAGACCCAAATGACTCTGATGTTTACAAAGCACCAATGAAACCCTATAGACACCCAGTTCAGGATCCCCATAATTTGTCAACAAACACAAAAAAGTGTCTTACTTGAGAGCAAGTGTGTGTGTGTGCATGTGTGCTTATGCACACAACTATGTGCATGCTTATGCATGTATATGTATGGAAATAAACATATAAATGGGGGAAATACTGGAGAAGGAAATACATAGACCTGCAGCTTTGAGCTAATGGGAGCAATGTTTCAGGAGTTGAAATTTCAAATTTAAAGGCTTCAGCCCCAACTGCTTCCCTGTTTTTGTGGGGCTACGAGGGGGGAAACAGAGCTGTCTGTTGTTGTTTTGTAGTGAGGGTAATAATTTTTGTTCAGTCTTATCTAGTGACCAATCTTTAATTTGTAAGAAATATATTGACTCTATTATATGTAAATATTCTGAGTTTGAGGAATGTCCAAAGGAGTGGAGTTCTGTGCTGTTCACATGTTAAAGTTTGCTCACCTTTGACAGAGGGAATACCTATCTTCAGATGTCTGTCCATTTTCATCTCCTACTTCATTACAGTCAAATGATATGACTAGAGCGTGTTGCTGTGATGTTTATGCTCAGGGTTGTTAAGATAATTTAAAAAATAATTCTTATTACATTGAAATGCATAACTTAACAACTTTAAATATTGAATTTGGGAGTCAAGGAGGTTAGGGGGAGCTGTCACCTTAAAAGTGGAAAATTTCCTAAAATGAGAAAGTTTTTATTTCCTTTTTTGTTTGGGGATAGTATGTTAGATAGTACCCAAAGTTGGTTGAAAAAATCATTCCATTAACTTTTTATTCAAAAGAAAAAGGAAAAAAAAAAAAAAAACATTTAAGGGAACTTACCAGTGGGTTCTTTTCCTCAAAAGTAATGTTTTCCACTTTGGAATTGCACAGTAGGGCCATGTTAATATCTAGGAATTTTACTCAGTAAATCCTGATGGTGACTAGCATAAAAGATCTTAAATAGATTTGAAGCTGTGTAAGGAGTAAAATATTACCAAAGTCTACAAAGATAATCTAATTTTACATGTTCTCTTTTATAACAGAGAACAATACAGTTTCAGTTATTTTTGAAATCAATAAATGATTTTTTGATAGGGGTTTAATATTTCTTCCCTCCTGATCCTTGGACAGAAACCATTCTTTATATTTGATGGAATGTTTTGAGAAAACACTCTTATCAACAAGCATACCAAAGTTATCTAAATTCTACATTTAGAATGGAGTCGTTTAAATTTGAGGTCTCTGAAGTTTGCAAAAGAGCAGAGAAGACTGGATTTGGAAAGCATGGTCTGAAATTGCTTGTCAGATTCTGAAGAATAAATGTGTTTCAACTTTGGATTATAAAACCCCATTTATGATTTTAAAGATACACTTGAAATAAAAATGATTAAACTAAAAAAAGTTCAAAGACACAAATAGATGGAAAGTGAAAGGATGGAAAGAAATACACCATGCAAATTGAAATCAAAAGAGAGATTTGGGTTTATTTAATATCAGATAAAATAGATTTTAAGTCAAAACTTTTATGAGGTACAAATAAATTTACTATATTATTAAACGGGTCAACTCAACAAGAAGATATTATTATAAATATATATGAAAATAAGGACAGACCTCAAAATACATGAAGCAAATACTGACAGATTTGAAGGGAGAAATAGACAGTTGTACATTAATAGTAGGAGATTTCCATACAGTACTTTCAATAATGGAAAGAAGATCTAGGCAGAAGTTCCATAAGGAAATAGAAAGCTTGAACATAACCATAAACCAACTAGATCTAATAGATAAAAGTGGAACAAATACAGAACACTTCACCCAACAACAGTGGAATACTCATTCTTCTCTAGTACACATGGATCATTTTCCAGGATGGACCATACATCAGGTCACAAAATCATTCTCAATAAATTAAAAAAAATTAAAATCATACAATGTATCTTCTTAGACCACAATAGAATGAAGCTAGAAATCAATGACAGAGGGACAACTGGAAAATTCACCAATATGTGGAAATTAAGTAATACACTTTTAAAAATCAACGGAACAAGGAAGAAATCACAAGGAACATTGGGAAATATCTTGAGGCAATGGGAAACAAAGTGGAAATTAAAACACAACATACTAAAGGCAAAGCTGAGAGAGAAACTGGTAGTTCTAAATGCTTGAAGTAAAAAAGAAGAAATATCTCAAATCAGAGACCTTAACCTCACAAGTGGAGGCTCTAGAAAGAGAAGAAGGATCTAGAAACTAAATCTTAAGCAAACAGAATGAAGAAAACAACAAAGATCAGAGAATATAAATGAAAGAGAAAAAATTTTAAAAACAGTACAAAATCAATTAAACATACAGTTGGTTCTATGAAAAGGTCAATAAAATTGACCAACCTTTAGGCAGACTCACAAAGAATAAAAGAAAGAGGAAACAAATGAGAAATGAAACAAGGGACATTACTATCAACATCACAGAAATATAAAGGACTACAAGAACTGCTGTAGATGAAGTGGACAAATTCCTAGCAGCACACAAACTACCTACTCTGTTTCAAGAAGAAATAGAAGATCTCTACAGACCAATAATTATAATAATAAGTTTGAATCAGTAATCAAAAACCTCTCAACAAAGAAAAGACAAGGACCAGATGGTTTCTCAGGTGAATTTTACTAAATATTCCAAGAAGAATTAACAACAATCCTGTTCAAACTTTTCAAAAAAAAATTGAAGATGAGGGAACACCTCAAACTCATAACTCATTCTATGATGTTAACATCACCCTAATATAAAGTCAGATAAAGATATCACAAGAAAAGAAAATTGTAGACCAATACCCCTTATGAATATAGATGTAAACATCCTCAATAAAATGCTAGCAAACTGAATTTAATGGCACATTAGAAGAATTATACACCATGATCAACCAGGATTTACCCCAGTATGCAAGAGTGGTTCAGTGTAAGAAAATCAATTAATTTAATACTCTACATCAATAAAACAAAGGAAAAAAAAACACATGATCATCTCAATTGACACAGAAAAGGTATTTGACAAAATTCAGTAATGTTCCTTGATTAAAACTCTCAGATAACTAAGAATAGAAGGAGACTTCCTCAACATGATTGTGCCAGTTTGGCTGTATTATGTCCCCCAAAATGCCATGTTCTTTGATGCAATCTTATGGGGGCATATGTACCAGTGTTGATTAGGTTGGAATCCTTTGACTGAGTGTTTTCATGGAGATGTGACTCAATCAACTGTGAGTGAAACATTTGATTGGATAATTTTCATGGAGATATGGACCCTGCCCATTCAGGGTGGGTCTTGATTTAATCATTGGAGTCCTATAAAAGAGCTCACAAACAGAAGGACTTCAGAGCAGCTGTGAGTGACATTTTGAAGAACAGCTGAGAGAGACATTTTGGAGACGGCCATTAAAAGCAGACTTATACTAACCCAGAGTTTGCTCCAGAGAAGCTAAGAGAGGACAAAATGCCCCAAGAGCAGCATTTTGAAGAATGCACAGGAGCTGAGAGAGGAGCTGGAACACAACCTGGGATCAGCAGATGCCAGTCACATGCCTTCCCAGCTAATAGAGGTTTTCCAGACACCACTGGCCTTCCTTCAGTGAAGGTATACCTGTGTTGATGCGTTAGTTTTGGCATTTTCATGGCCTTCAGACTGTAGCTTTGTAACCAAATAAACCCCCTTTTTAAAGCCAATCCATTTCTGGTATTTTGCATAATGGCAGCATTAGCAAACTGGACCAATGATAAAGGGTATATATGAGAAACCCACAGCAAACATCATACTCAAGTATAAAAGGCTGAAAACTTTCCCTCTAAGATCAGGAACAAGACAAGTATGCCCACTATCACCACTATTATTCACCATTTTTCTGCAAGTTCTAGCCAGAGCAATTAGGCAATTATTTCATTAGGATGAAATAAAAGGCATACAAATAGAAATTGAAGAAGTAAAAATTTCCCTATTTGCAGATGACATGATGCTTTATAGAGAAAATCCTGAAAAATCCACAACAAAGCAACTTGAACTAATAAACAAATTCAGCGAAGTACAAGATTCATTTACAAAATATCAGCAGGGTTTCTATACCAGTAATAAATAATATGAAGAGGAAATTAAGAAAAATATTTCATTTACAATAGCAGCTACAATAATCAAATATCTAGGAATAAATTTAACCAAGAATATAAATGATTTATACAGAGAAAACTAAAAAATATTGCTAAAATGAATCAAAGAAGTTCTGAATAAATGGAAGGATATTCTGTATTCATGGATTGGAAGACTAAATGGTGTCAGGAAGTCAATTCTACCCAAAGTGATTTACAGATTCAATGCAATTCCACTGAAATTCCAACAGCTTTCTTTGCAGAACTAGAAAAGCCAAAACTCCAATTAGTATGGAAGGGTAAGGGACTCCAAATAGGCAAAGCCATCTGAAAAAGAAGGATGAAGTTGGAGGACTCATGCTTCCCTATTTTAAGCTTATTACAAACCTATAGTAATCAAGACACCATGTTACTGGTATAAGGACAGACATATAGACCAATGGAATCAAATTGAGAGTTCAGAAATAAACTCTAATGTCTGTGGTCAACTAATTTTTGACAAGGGTGCCAAGTCCACTCAATCGGGAAAGAATAGTCTCTTCAATAAAAGGTTCTGGGAAAACTGGATATCCATATGCAAAAGAAAGAAAGTGGTCCCCTACCGCACACCATAAAAAAAATGAACTCAAAAAGGATCATAGAGAGGCGGGGCAAGATGGCAGACTGGTGAGCTGTAAGTTTTAGTTACTCCTCCAGGAAAGTAGGTAAAAAGCCAGGAACTGCGTGGACTGGACACCACAGAGCAATCTGACTTTGGGCATACTTCATACAACACTCACAAAAATGTCGAACTGCTGAGATCAGCGAAATCTGTAAGTTTTTGCGGCCAGGGGACCCGCGCCCTTCCCTGCCAGGCTCAGTCCCGTGGGAGGAGGGGCTGTCAGCTCCGGGAAGGAGAAGGAAGAACTGCAGTGGTAGCCCTTCTAGGAAACTCATTCTACTGATCCATACTCCAACCATAGATAGACGGAGACCAGACACCAGAGAATCTGAGAGCTGCCAGCCCAGCAGAGAGGAGACAGGCATAGAAAAAAAAAAAAAAAAAATAACACGAAAAACTCCAAAATAAAAGCAGAGGATTTTTGGAGTTCTGGTGAACACAGAAAGGGGAAGGGCGGAGCTCAGGCCTTGAGGCGCATATGCAAATCCCGAAGAAAAGCTGATCTCTCTGCCCTGTGGACCTTTCCTTAATGGCCCTGGTTGCTTTGTCTATTAGCATTTCAATAACCCATTAGATCTCTGAGGAGGGCCCTGTTTTGTTTTGTTTTTTTTAATCCTTTTTTCTTTTTCTAAAACAATTACTCTAAGAAGCCCAATACAGAAAGCTTCAAAGAATTGCAATTTGGGCACATCAAGTCAAGAGCAGAACTAAGAGAGCTCTGAGACAAAAGGCAATAATCCAGTGGCTGAGAAAATTTACTAAACACCACAACTTCCCAAGAAAAGGGGGGTGTCCGCTCACAGCCACCATCCTGGTGGACAGGAAACACTCCTGCCCATCGCCAGCCCCATAGCCCAGAGCTGCCCCAGACAACCCAGTGTGACGGAAGTGCTTCAAATAACAGGCACACACCACAAAACTGGGCGTGGACATTAGCCTTCCCTGCAACCTCAGCTGATTGTCCCAGAGCTGGGAAGGTGGAGCAGTGTGAATTAACAGAGCCCCATTCAGCCATCATTTGAGAAGACTGGGAGCCTCCCTACACAGCCCAGCAGCCCAGAACTGCCCTGGGGGGATGGCACTCACCTGTGACATAGCACAGTCATCCCTCAACAGAGGACCCAGGGTGCACAGCCTGGAAGAGGGGCCCACTTGCAAGTCTCAGGAGCCATACGCCAATACCAAGGACTTGTGGGTCAGTGGCAGAGACAAACTGTGGCAGGACTGAACTGAAGGATTAGACTATTGCAGCAGCTTTAAAACTCTAGGATCATCAGGGAGATTTGATTGTTAGGGCCACCCCCCCCCTCCCCGACTGCCCAGAAACACGCCCCACATACAGGGCAGGCAACACCAACTACACACGCAAGCTTGGTACACCAATTGGACCCCACAAGACTCACTCCCCCACTCACCAAAAAGGCTAAGCAGGGAAGAACTGGCTTGTGGAGAACAGGTGGCTCGTGGATGCCACCTGCTGGTTAGTTAGAGAAAGTGTACTCCACGAAGCTGTAGATCTGATAAATTAGAGATAAGGACTTCAATTGGTCTACAAACCCTAAAAGAACCCTATCAAGTTCAGCAAATGCCACGAGGCCAAAAACAACAGAAAATTATAAAGCATATGAAAAAACCAGACGATATGGATAACCCAAGCCCAAGCACCCAAATCAAAAGACCAGAAGAGACACAGCACCTAGAGCAGCTACTCAAAGAACTAAAGATGAACAATGAGACCATAGTACGGGATATGAAGGAAATCAAGAAGACTCTAGAAGAGCATAAAGAAGACATTGCAAGACTAAATAAAAAAAATGGATGATCTTATGGAAATTAAAGAAACTGTTGACCAAATTAAAAAGATTCTGGACACTCATAGTACAAGACTAGAGGAAGTTGAACAACGAATCAGTGACCTGGAAGATGACAGAATGGAAAATGAAAGCATAAAAGAAAGAATGGGGAAAAAAATTGAAAAAAATCGAAATGGACCTCAGGGATATGATAGATAATATGAAACGTCCAAATATAAGACTCATTGGTGTCCCAGAAGGGGAAGAAAAGGGTAAAGGTCTAGGAAGAGTATTCAAAGAAATTGTTGGGGAAAACTTCCCAAATCTTCAAAACAACATAAATACACAAATCATAAATGCTCAGCGAACTCCAAATAGAATAAATCCAAATAAACCCACTCGGAGATATATACTGATCACACTGTCAAACACAGAAGAGAAGGAGCAAGTTCTGAAAGCAGCAAGAGAAAAGCAATTCACCACATACAAAGAAACAGCATAAGACTAAGTAGTGACTACTCAGCAGCCACCATGGAGGCGAGAAGGCAGTGGCACGATATATTTAAAATTCTGAGTGAGAAAAATTTCCAGCCAAGAATACTTTATCCAGCAAAGCTCTCCTTCAAATTTGAGGGAGAGCTTAAATTTTTCACAGACAAACAAATGCTGAGAGAATTTGCTAACAAGAGACCTGCCCTACTGGAGATACTCAAAGGAGCCCTACAAACAGAGAAACAAAGACAGGACAGAGAGACTTGGAGAAAGGTTCAGTACTAAAGAGATTCGGTATGGGTACAATAAAGGATATTAATAGAGAGAGGGAAAAATATGACAAACATAAACCAAAGGATAAGATGGCCGATTCAAGAAATGCCTTCACGGTTTTAACATTGAATGTAAATGGATTAAACTCCCCAATTAAAAGATATAGATTTGCAGAATGGATCAAAAAAAATGAACCATCAATATGTTGCATATAAGAGACTCATCTTAGACACAGGGACACAAAGAAACTGAAAGTGAAAGGATGGAAAAAAATATTTCATGCAAGCTACAGCCAAAAGAAAGCAGGTGTAGCAATATTAATCTCAGATAAAATAGACTTCAAATGCAGGGACGTTTTGAGAGACAAAGAAGGCCACTACATACTAATAAAAGGGGCAATTCAGCAAGAAGAAATAACAATCGTAAATGTCTATACACCCAATCAAGGTGCCACAAAATACATGAGAGAAACACTGGCAAAACTAAAGGAAGCAATTGATGTTTCCACAATAATTGTGGGAGACTTCAACACATCACTCTCTCCTATAGATAGATCAACCAGACAGAAGACCAATAAGGAAATTGAAAACCTAAACTATATGATAAATGAATTAGATTTAACAGACATATACAGGACATTACATCCCAAATCACCAGGATACACATACTTTTCTAGTGCTCATGGAACTTTCTCCAGAATAGATCATATGCTGGGACATAAAACAAGCCTCAATAAATTTAAAAAGTTTGAAATTATTCAAAGCACATTCTCTGACCACAATGGAATACAATTAGAAGTCAATAGCCATCAGAGACTTAGAAAATTCACAAATACCTGGAGGTTAAACAACACACTCCTAAACAATCAGTGGGTTAAAGAAGAAATAGCAAGAGAAATTGCTAAATATATAGAGACGAATGAAAATGAGAACACAACATACCAAAACCTATGGGATGCAGCAAAAGCAGTGCTAAGGGGGAAATTTATAGAACTAAACGCATATATTAAAAAGGAAGAAAGAGACAAAATCAAAGAACTAATGGATCAACTGAAGAAGCTAGAAAATGAACAGCAAACCAATCCTAAACCAAGTACAAGAAAAGAAATAACAAGGATTAAAGCAGAAATAAATGACATAGAGAACAAAAAAACAATAGAGAGGATAAATATCACCAAAAGTTGGTTCTTTGAGAAGATCAACAAGATTGACAAGCCCCTAGCTAGACTGACAAAATCAAAAAGAGAGAAGACCCATATAAACAAAATAATGAATGAAAAAGGTGACATAACTGCAGATCCTGAAGAAATTAAAAAAATTATAAGAGGATATTATGAACAACTGTATGGCAACAAACTGGATAATGTAGAAGAAATGGACAATTTCCTGGAAACATATGAACAACCTAGACTGACCAGAGAAGAAATAGAAGACCTCAACCAACCCATCACAAGCAAAGAGATCCAATCAGTCATCAAAAATCTTCCCACAAATAAATGCCCAGGGCCAGATGGCTTCACAGGGGAATTCTACCAAACTTTCCAGAAAGAACTGACACCAATCTTACTCAAACTCTTTCAAAACATTGAAAAAAATGGAACACTACCTAACTCATTTTATGAAGCTAACATCAATCTAATACCAAAACCAGGCAAAGATGCTACAAAAAAGGAAAACTACTGGCCAATCTCCCTAATGAATATAGATGCAAAAATCCTCAACAAAATACTTGCAAATCGAATCCAAAGACACATTAAAAAAATCATACACCATGACCAAGTGGGGTTCATTCCAGGCATGCAAGGATGGTTCAACATAAGAAAAACAATCAATGTTTTACAACACATTAAAAACTCGAAAGGGAAAAATCAATTGATCATCTCAATAGATGCTGAAAAAGCATTTGACAAAATCCAACATCCCTTTTTGATAAAAAGACTTCAAAAGGTAGGAATTGAAGGAAACTTCCTCAACATGATAAAGAGCATATATGAAAAACCCACAGCCAGCATAGTACTCAATGGTGAGAGACTGAAAGCCTTCCCTCTAAGATCAGGAACAAGACAAGGATGCCCGCTGTCACCACTGTTATTCAACATTGTGCTGGAAGTGCTAGCCAGGGCAATCCGGCAAGACAAAGAAATAAAAGGCATCCAAATTGGAAAAGAAGAAGTAAAACTGTCATTGTTTGCAGATGATATGATCTTATATGTAGAAAACCCTGAGAAATCAACGATACACCTACTAGAGCTAATAAACAAATTTAGCAAAGTAGCGGGATACAAGATTAATGCACATAAGTCAGTAATGTTTCTATATGCTAGAAATGAACAAACTGAAGAGACACTCAAGAAAAAGATACCATTTTCAATAGCAACTAAAAAAATCAAGTACCTAGGAATAAACTTAACCAAAGATGTAAAAGACCTATACAAAGAAAACTACATAACTCTACTAAAAGAAATAGAAGGGGACCTTAAAAGATGGAAAAATATTCCATGTTCATGGATAGGAAGGCTAAATGTCATTAAGATGTCAATTCTACCCAAAGTCATCTACAGATTCAATGCAATCCCAATCAAAATTCCAACAACCTACTTTGCAGACTTGGAAAAGCTAGTTATCAAATTTATTTGGAAAGGGAAGATGCCTCGAATTGCCAAAGACACTCTAAAAAAGAAAAATGAAGTGGGAGGACTTACACTCCCTGACTTTGAAGCTTATTATAAAGCCACAGTTGCCAAAACAGCATGGTACTGGCACAAAGATAGACATATAGATCAATGGAATCGAACTGAGAATTCAGAGATAGACCCTCAGATCTATGGCCGACTGATCTTTGATAAGGCCCCCCAAAGTCACTGAACTGAGCCATAATGGTCTTTTCAACAAATGGGGCTGGGAGAGTTGGATATCCATATCCAAAAGAATGAAAGAGGACCCCTACCTCACCCCCTACACAAAAATTAACTCAAAATGGACCAAAGATCTCAATATAAAAGAAAGTACCATAAAACTCCTAGAAGATAATGTAGGAAAACATCTTCAAGACCTTGTATTAGGCGGCCACTTTCTAGACTTTACACCCAAAGCACAAGCAACAAAAGAGAAAATAGATAAATGGGAACTCCTCAAGCTTAGAAGTTTCTGCACCTCAAAGGAATTTCTCAAAAAGGTAAAGAGGCAGCCAACTCAATGGGAAAAAATTTTTGGAAACCATGTATCTGACAAAAGACTGATATCTTGCATATACAAAGAAATCCTACAACTCAATGACAATAGTACAGACAGCCCAATTATAAAATGGGCAAAAGATATGAAAAGACAGTTCTCTGAAGAGGAAATACAAATGGCCAAGAAACACATGAAAAAATGTTCAGCTTCACTAGCTATTAGAGAGATGCAAATTAAGACCACAATGAGATACCATCTAACACCGGTTAGAATGGCTGCCATTAAATAAACAGGAAACTACAAATGCTGGAGGGGATGTGGAGAAATTGGAAGTCTTATTCATTGTTGGTGGGACTGTATAATGGTTCAGCCACTCTGGAAGTCAGTCTGGCAGTTCCTTAGAAAACTAGATATAGAGCTACCATTCGATCCAGCGATTGCACTTCTCGGTATATACCCGGAAGATCGGAAAGCAGTGACACGAACAGATATCTGCACGCCAATGTTCATAGCAGCATTATTCACAATTGCCAAGAGATGGAAACAACCCAAATGTCCTTCAACAGATGAGTGGATAAATAAAATGTGGTATATACACACGATGGAATACTACGCGGCAGTAAGAAGGAACGATCTGGTGAAACATATGACAACATGGATGAACCTTGAAGACATAATGCTGAGCGAAATAAGCCAGGCACAAAAAGAGAAATATTATATGCTACCACTAATGTGAACTTTGAAAAATGTAAAACAAATGGTTTATAATGTAGAATGTAGGGGAACTAGCAGTAGAGAGCAATTAACGAAGGGGGAACAATAATCCAAGAAGAACAGATAAGCTATTTAACGTTCTGGGGATGCCCAGAAATGACTATGGTCTGTTAATTTCTGATGGATATAACAAGTTCACAGAAATGTTGCTATATTATGTAACTTTCTTGGGGTAAAGTAGGAACATGTTGGAAGTTAAGCAGTTATCTTAGGTTAGTTGTCTTTTTCTTACTCCCTTGCTATGGTCTCTTTGAAATGTTCTTTTATTGTATGTTTGTTTTCTTTTTAACTTTTTTTTTCATACAGTTGATTTAAAAAAGAAGAGAAAGTTTAAAAAAAAAAAAAAAAAAGATGTAGTGCCCCCTTGAGGAGCCTGTGGAGAATGCAGGGGTATTCGCCTACCCCACCTCGATGGTTGCTAACATGACCACAGACATAGGGGACTGGTGGTTTGATGGGTTGAGCCCTCTACCATAAGTTTTACCCTTGGGAAGACGGTTGCTGCAAAGGAGAGGCTAGGCCTCCCTATATTTGTGCCTAAGAGTCTCCTCCTGAATGCCTCTTTGTTGCTCAGATGTGGCCCTCTCTCTCTGGCTAAGCCAACTTGAAAGGTGAAATCACTGCCCTCCCCCCTACGTGGGATCAGACACCCAGGGGAGTGAATCTCCCTGGCAACGTGGAATATGACTCCCGGGGAGGAATGTAGACCCGGCATCGTGGGACGGAGAACATCTTCTTGACCAAAAGGGGGATGTGAAAGAAAATGAAATAAGCTTCAGTGGCAGAGAGATTCCAAAACCAGCCGAGAGATCACTCTGGTGGGCACTCTTATGCACACTTTAGACAACCCTTTTTAGGTTCTAAAGAATTGGGGTAGCTGGTGGTGGATACCTGAAACTATCAAACTACAACCCAGAACCCATGAATCTCGAAGACAGTTGTATAAAAATGTAGCTTATGGGGGGTGACAAAGGGATTGGGAAAGCCATAAGGACCAAACTCCACTTTGTCTAGTTTATGGATGGATGTTTAGAAAAGTAGGGGAAGGAAACAAACAGACAAAGGTACCCAGTGTTCTTTATTACTTCAATTGCTCTTTTTCACTCTAATTATTATTCTTGTTATTTTTGTGTGTGTGCTAATGAAGGTGTCAGGGATTGATTTAGGTGATGAATGTACAACTATGTAATGGTACTGTAAACAATCGAAAGTACAATTTGTTTTGTATGGAAAAAAAAAAAAAAAAAAAGAAGGGTAATTTGAACCAAGTAAGGGCGCAATTAGTGTTTTCTTTATTATCATTGACTAAACAAATTTCTTCAAACTGGATCTCTCTGCAAAAGCATGCAGTTCTGAAAGTGTGGTCCCGGGACACTAGAAGTCCCCTGTGTCACTCGCAAATGATCTGCAAGGTCAAAACTATTTTCATAACATGAAGGCATTTACCCTTCCACTCTCATTCACTGATGAGTATACAGTGAAGTTTTCCAGAGACTACAAATTGTGTGACATCATAAGAGATTAAATGCAGAAGCAGATATGAGACTTCAGCTGCCTTCTATTAAGCAAGATATTAAATTTGCAGATAATATAAAATAATGTCACTTTCCTTACCAAATGTTATTTTGTTTTGGCAAAAATTAGAGGTTTTTCATATAAAACATGCTATTAGTGGGCCCTCAGCAAAAATTTGCTGTTCTGCACTGACATATTTAAGCCTCTTATTGCAATTATTTGCTGCCTCTAAGCCACACAAGAGGAATCAAATGTTTTTAGGAGGAAGACACCATGAAAGAGGTGGCATTGGAACTGGTCGCTAAGGATAAGAATTTTCTTTGATATAAAGAAAAAATGTTACTTAAGACAACATGTAAAGGATATATTTTTGTTATTTTGAAATAAATATTTTGAAAATTAAAAAAAAAAAAAAAAAAAAAAAGGATCATAGACATAAATACAAGAACCTAATCTGTAAAACCCCTAGAAGAAAGCAAAAAGAAGCATCTTTAGGACCTTGTGTTAATTAATGGTTTCTTATACTTTACACCAAAAGCACAAGTAAAAAAAGAAAAAAATAGATAAATGGAACTTCATCAAAATTAAAATCTTTTGTGCATCATAGTGCTTTATCAGAATGTAAAAAGACAACCTACATAATGGGAGAAAATATTTGGAAACCACATATCCAGTAAAGGTTTAATATCCAGAATAGATAAAGAAATCCTGCAACTCTACAACAAAGAGACAAACAAGGCAATTTAAAAAATGGGCAAAAGACTTGAATAGGCATTTCTCCAAAAAAGATATGCAAATGGCCAACAAGCACATGAAAAGATGCAACATCATTAGCCATTAGGGAAATGTAGATCAATACCGTAATGAGATACCATTTCACATCCACTAGAATGGCTGCTATTTTTAAAAAATATAGAAAATAACAAGTGTTGGAGAAGATGTGGAGAAATAGAAACATTCATTTACTGTTGGTGCGATGTAAAATGGTGCAACCATTGCGTAAAACAGTTTGGTAGTTCCTCAGAAAGTTAAGCATAGAATTACTGTACTAACCCAGCAACCTCACTTCTAGGTATATACCCAAAAGATTTGAACACTGGGACTCAAATATATATTTGCACACTGATGTTCATAGCGGTATTATTCACAATTGCCAAAAGATGGAAGCAACCCACCAACAGATGAATGAACAAGCAAAATTTGTTCTATACATACAATGAAATATTATTCAGCCATGAAAATGAATGAAGTTCTGACACATGAAACAACATGGATGAAACTTGAAGACATCATGTTGACTGAAATAAGTCAGAAACAAAAGGACACATATTGTATGGTCTTGCTGATAGGAAATAATTACCATAAACAAATTCATAGAGTCAGAAACTAGAGTACAGTTTATCAGGGGCTGAGTGAGTGTAGGGAACGAGGAGTGAATGCTTACTTAATTGGTTCAGTTTCTGTCTGGGGTGATGAAAAAGTTTTGATAACAGACGGTGGTAATGGTAGCACAACATTGTGAATGTAATTAACACCAGTGAACTATATATTTGAATGTGGTTAAAAGGGAAATTTTTAGGTTATATATATTTTACTAGAATAAGAATTTTTAAAAAACCACAGTAGTCTACAACACAATTTGTGAACCATAATATAACTTATGGAGTATAGTTAAATAGTGGAGGCTTAACAATATTGTTTCATCGATTGTAACAAAGTTAACTCCATAATGCAAATTATTAGTAATAAGGAAAACTGTGGGAGGGGGATATATGGGAATTCTGTATTTTTCTGCAACATTTTTCTGTAAACCTACAACTTCTCTAATAAAAAATTAATTTTTTTAAAAAAATTAAAAAATATATATATATAGGTTACCCCCAACGAACACCAAATTCTAGTGTCTAAGGCCAAACCTACCCTTCAGAGAACTTAATTTCCCTTCCCACCCTACCTTTTTTTTTTTTTTAATCTTCATTTTATTGAGATATATTCACATACCACGCAGTCATACAAAACAAATCGTACTTTCGATTGTTCACAGTACCATTACATAGTGGTACATTCATCACCCAAATCAATCCCTGACACCTTCATTAGCACACACACAAAAATAACAAGAATAATAATTAGAGTGAAAAAGAGCAATTGAAGTAAAAAAGAACACTGGGTACCTTTGTCTGTTTGTTTCCTTCCCCTATTTTTCTACTCATCCATCCATAAACTAGACAAAGTGGAGTGTGGTCCTTATGGCTTTCCCAATCCCATTGTCACCCCTCATGAGCTACATTTTTATACAACTGTCTTCGAGATTCATGGGTTCTGGGTTGTAGTTTGATAGTTTCAGGTATCCACCACCAGCTACCCCAATTCTTTAGAACCTAAAAACCCACCCTACCTTTTGATGTGAACAATGTCTCAACTAGCCCAAGAGTTGGTTTCGAAAACATTTTTTTCCACTTATAAGCAACCAGATTTTCTCTGACCTTGATTTCCCGGCCTGTGCAATGGGGCAATAAGAGCGTCTATTTCATAAGCTACTGTGAGGATTAAATTAGATAGTTTATAGAATGCTCTGGTAAATAGTAAGCATGCCAAAAATGTAGCAATCATTATTATAAATTTAAGATTAAATTATGTGAAAAATATTTTATATTATTATAAAAGTGAAACTTCAGTTGTACAAAATGTAAACTTCTGTACTTTCATGTAAAAAAAAAAGTGGCAGAAATTGAGATAGGTGAGTAACACCTAATATGAACTGTATTCACCAATGACTTAGTTCTTTTCCTAAGTAATTATTAGTAGCTCTTGTGGTGCACAGAAAGTTTGAACTGAATTACATTTGACCCAAAGAAAATTCTTAATGCCCTGAATATACTTAAAAATATCATTTCTCCCGTTTTCTTGCATTTTTGCATCAAAACTGTTTAGAAATAAAATTTCAAATATTATCAAGATAATCTTTATGGTATAAAAATGTTTGCAGAATTTTCAAAAGAAGAAAAAGCCTTCATTTGGCTATCTTCACCTTATTCTCTCCTCCCTTGGTATTTGAAAATATGTCAGACTTCCACTATCACCCAAAAATTGATTTATGGAAATACACTATAAAAAGGGTACAGCAGTTCCAACAATTTCGTTCTTAGCTGTTAACTCAAGAGAAATTAAAATGTGTCCACACAAAAGAAAGTTTTACATGAGTGTTCACAGAAGTTTTATTCATAATAGACCTAACTGGAAACAACCCAAATGTCCATCAACTGGTGAATGAAAAACTAAACTGCATTGTGCTCTAACAAAATGAAGTTCTAGACCAGGCAAAACTAAATTTTAGTGAAGAAATCAGAATAGTGCTTGCTACTGGCATATAGGGGATTGACTAGAAAGGAGCACAAAGGAACTTTCTGGGTTGATGAAAATGTCCTAGATCTCATGAGGGGGTGGTTACTCAAGTACCTATATTTCTCAAAACTCATCATCAAACCATATTCTTAAAATTTGTGCCAACTTGTCAAATATAAATTAAATCTCAATTAACAAAAAAGAAAAAATCAGTATTAAAAAAGGATTATAGAGAACATTGAACTTCTTTATACCCATTTATGACCTGTTTTTAATTTGAACCTGTTTGATTTTCACAAGGCCTATTCTGACTTCTCTTTGGTCTTTGGTATATACCAGGACTATTTTTAAAGGTGATAAGAAATGAACTTTCATAACCACTGCAACATCCTCATTTTGCCCCAAAAAATACTGATGTCAACAACCATAATTGCACGAGGATAAAATTCATTGGTTTATATAACAGACATAGATGGGAGGGACAATAATAAGAAAGGCAGAATGGACACATAGCTAGATCTGGTCTTGGTTCCATTTCTGACTGCTTGTTTGCTTGCACTAGTCACAAACTTCATAGGTTCTTTGCTGGTAAAGGAAAATGATAATACCTGCCTCACCAAGCCCAAAAAGCAGACACAGTGCTTCAATAAGATCAATAAGCCACAAGAGACACTGTAAACCCAGAACTACACCGGAATCATCCATTTCTGATTTCTCTATCTCTGAATCCTTAAGCTCTCTCACTCTAGTTCCTGAATGCAACTATCTGGCTCTCTCTGTCTGCTACTCCCACATCACCTGTGCAAAGTCCTCCAGCCTTTGAGCCTTCCCTTTCCTCCCGGGCTACCAGTGGCTTCACTTCCTCCTGTGCCCTCACTGTTTCACAAGCTCCTTGAATCCTCTTGCTTCTACTGAACCCACTCTGCAAATCCCCAACCCCACAGCAATCCACCAATCTGCTCTTTCCATTCCTAACTCTGAGAAACACCCAGTGGGGAACAGATTATTGCTATAACAAACTTGTGATTAAATCTTTCCTGTTCCTTCAACACTTTGCACCAATCTTTTTAGGTAGTACCTGGTCAGCTACCTCTCCTGTTCACCCACTGTGACCCTGCTCCTCAAGTCCCCTACTCCACCCACCTCTTCACGGTAAACACCGAGCCCTTTCAGAGAAAAATAGTAAAGTATGAATCGTCTTACTTTCCCACTCCTCCCCCACAAGCCCCCATCTTTCCTCCTGTGCTTGCAGCCCATGGGAAGGGGTGCCCACCTCATGTCCAATGTTAATCTTTTCCATGTTGGAGCCCATCGTTTGTCACCTCTTTGAGAACATTACTCTATCAGTTATTCCCTCATCCTCCTGTACAGCTTATGTATTTTATCTCAGCATATGAAAATGCTCAAGCCCTCACCTATTTATGAAAATACAAAATCTGCCTTAACTCTGCCCTTTCTAAGCTATTGCCCGATCTCTCTCTTTCCTTTCATAGAAATTTCCCAAAAGAGCAGCTGAAACTCATGGACTCTATGTCCTGACCTCATGTTCTCTTACCCTCAACTCTCTGCCAGCTGCCTTCTGACATTACTACTCCAATAAAACTGTCCCTGGTCAGGCATTGATAGGCTGTCTAACAGCCAAATCGAATGGACATTTTAAGCCCTCTCTCCAGGTGACTCCGTCAGTCATTCACTACTTGAATCTCTCTCTTTCTTTGGCTTCTACAGCTCTACTCTCATTTCTCCTGTCACGCTGACTACTTCATGTCAGTTCTATTTCTTTGGCCCCACTTCCTCCACCCAGTTCACCACTCTGAGTTTTTCCCATGGCTCTAGCCTTAGCCCTCTTTTTCTCTGACCCTATTTGCTCTCCTTGGGTCATCTGTCCACTTCCTGGCTTCGACTACTTCATTTGATTATGATCCCAAATTTTATACTTCCATCTCAGTCCTTTCTCCTAACTCCAAACCACTAGTGCTTACTGCCTAACGGACTCTACATTCTGTGTGTCTTTTTGGCACTTTAAATACAATATACCCCAAACCAAGTCCATGTCTTATCTGGGATTCCCCAAATACAGAGCCATGATGAGTAATCCTGTGAAAGTGGTTTATAAGGAAATGTTCCCAGGAACATCTAGTAGGGGAGAGGAGAAGTGGAACAAGGAAGAGAAGCAAGCTAAGCAAGGAAGCAATGTTATGCCAATTCCCATGGAGGGTAACTTTGGTTCAGCCCCTCAGTCAACTCAGGACACAGTGGTAAGTCCTTGCAACTCAAAGTGTGGTCCATGAGTCAACATCATCGACATCACCGGAAAGCTTCTTAGAAATACAGAATTTTAGACCCTATACTAGCCCTACTGAATTGTAATCTGCATTTTAACAAGATCCCAGGTGTTTTGTAGCTCTATTAAAATCTGGGGAACACTGGTGCAGATCATAAATCAGAGCTGACCTAATCGGGGACAAGAAAAATGAAGTATTTCTACCCCATTCCTTCATTAGTCTTTGAAGGAAAGGACATAAATTCCCAGCTACTTCCTGTTCTCGGTGCACACAGGTAAAGGAGTTCCTGCAGCCTAAGATCAGCCGTCAGACAGAGACACAGGTGCTGGCTTCTCCCAAGTGTTGGCTGGGAGTGAAAGCACATAGGAACTGGTATACATGGAAATGATAAAGAAATCCCAAAGGATTACAGGCAGAGATAAGAAAGCCTTCTACTCTAGCCATCTATCTTCTCCCTCCTTCTGTCCTTTCTCTAGTCTTCCCTAACACATAAATCACCCACCACCTCCAGAACTCCGAGATCACTCTCCCTCACCAAGAACAATAGGTAACCAAGTCCTTTCAAGTCTACCTCTGCAAGGGTTCTCAAATCTGTCCTCCATTCTCTATCATCTTGCCACTGTCTGAGTTCAGAACTGTGTTATTCCAGACTACCATGCTCGCCTTCTAATTGCTCTTATCCCAAGTCCTGTCTGCTGCTTGTAAGCATCTGTCAAAGTGCACCATGCAAGTCCCCTGCTCTGTGATGCCTTTCCTAACCCTTCCCGGCAGATATGGTCATTCTGCCTTCTACTCCCATAGCACTTTTGTACAATATTCAGATGAGGCATTTGGTTTTTTTTGTATTATCATAGGTCATTTATTTATCCCTATGAATACTGACCCACTTGAGAATAAAGAGAATGTGGTTTATTACTCCTTGCATTTCCCATGCTTTGTATAATTATGTGCTCAGTAATTAGGGGCTCAACAAATGTTTGTTAAATAATGAAATTATCAATTTTAAGGTATTTTTCAAGTACATTAATCTATAGGCAGGTGCTATGAATCTATGCCCATATTAAATAAATTCAAGGGTATAGACACCGCTCTAAACAGAAGAAGGAAATGAGAGACAGTGCATGTAAGCCTGTTCTGTCTTCCATAGATGAAAATTCATTCATTTGCCAATTAGCAGATTCTCTCAGCTGCTTTGGAAAAATTTACTTGGAGTCTTTAATTCAAATAGCCTTCTCAAGAATTGGTAACAAACATTTGATAATGCATGCACATAACCGGCAAGGCCAATCACTGTTTATTATTTTAGTTAATAGACACCAATTTTCATACTCATTGCAGACTTGAAACTGTTTCCCAAATACAAGGCTTGAGAATAAATGGCTTTTGCTTTTACTAGCATCATCTCAGAACAAGCAACATTTGTAACTTGAGTAATTAGCATCCGATCTGTTCTTTATAAACTGTGAGTATCTTTCTCTCTCACCAGTTCTCTCTCCCTCCCTCTCTCTCTCTCTCTCTCTCTCTTTCTCTCTTCTCTTCCTTTTCTCTCTCCTTGTCATCTAATTAATGCTAATACATACCGCCCTACAAGAATTTGCAAGCTGTACTGAAAAATAATGCAGCGTTAGTTTTGTAATTTAGTGCACCAAGCACATTTGTGCAAAAGCTTTGTAAACTGGGCCCGTGGTCAAAAGGAGCAATTAGCACTTTGTTAGTATGCAATGATGTACTAATCTGCACAGTCCCCAAAAGCAACTGTCTGTTCCATTTTGCCCTCATGTGCAAATTTTTTCCAGTTTATACAGCACTGCTCCAAAAAATAACATGTTGCCGGTCTAGTGTTGTAAATTGGGTTCATGGTGATGAGCACATATGAATTAGAAAATATTTGTTGGAGATAAAAACACACGTGAATTTGGCCTACAATTTTCAGCAAACGAAGGAAATTGGCATATAAGCTTCAAGAGTAGCTGCAATTCTCTAGTCTTCCCTCAGATTTCACAAAGAGAGTTGTCTTCATCTTCAGAGCAAGACCATGGGGAGGGCATTTGGTGGGAAAATGAGACCTCCAACCAGAATAGTTAACCCAGAATCGCACTCCTGTCTACTCCGTTAACACCGCAAACTGATTTGCATTTAAACAGACGCCATCCGTTCCTTTATTTAAATAGCATACAGGGACCACATAACAATTGGTGCATTCTTTGAACTTCTCAAGTTCTTAATGAAGTACATGACTGTGTCACATTAATAATAAAAATAACAATAATGGCTCATATTTTCATAGTGATTCGTAGTTCACCAAGATATTTCAGATGCACCAGCTCCTTTAAGGCTCACCACTTTGTTGTTGTGGAAATGTGGGTTCAGAGAGGCTGGGGAACATACACAAAGTCACACATGAGACAGTATTGGTAGTGATTCAAAATATGGTCTCTAAGGCCAAGCTGTCAGCAGGCAAATTTCCACTCTGTTTCTGCCTGGCTATGTGACTTGGACCTACCCATATGGTTTCCAGTTTCATCTGTAAAATGGGGATGATAATTATAGGACCTACCTCACAGGTTACTGTGAGGATTAAATGCAAAGCATTTAGAATAGTGCTGGGGATAAATAAGTACTATATAAGCATTAGCTGCTATTAATATTATTTAGCATATGGTTAGTGACAAAACCAGGAATTAGCCTCAGATGTGGGGGACTTTCAAATGATTCAAAGAAATCGAGTAAATATAACCATCTATGATTCTCAATAACTTATTTTTCAGCTATTAAAAATGTCAAACTTATTTTTGAAGATAAAGGAGAGTGGAAGGGGAAATAAATGCTATTTAACGTGAAAAAAAGCTATTGTGGTGAGGGTTGAGAATATTGTTCTTCATTACCACAAAATAAAAATATAACAAGGTGGGAATAAGCTTAAAGCATGATTTTGATTTGAAATAGAGGTTATAGTCTGATAATGGAGAGAAGTAGTTTCTTGAGGAGTGCGGTAGATTGTAAAAATGACCATAATCCAGTATCTTTCCTTGTATCAATGACCCTTGCAATGTGACTTTGCAGCTCCTGCCCTCAAAGAGATGGAGTCTCTTTCCCGAGCTGATGGTTCTAGGCATGCCATTTGATTTGCTTTGGCAAAGAGAATGTAGTGGAAGTGGTAGTGTGCCAGGTCTGAGTCTAGGTCTCAAGGGACTTGACAACTTCTGCTCTTGCTCCTGAACACTGTGTAGCTAACCTGAGCTAGCCTGAGCTAGCCTGCTGGAGGATGAGAGCGAGCCCAGTGGCCCTCATACCTCAGATGACAGCCAGTGACCCCAGAAGGGAGCCATCAAGCTCCCTGGCAACTAACTGTGGGTGCATGAGTGAGCTGAGCTGAGTCCAGAAAAACCACACAGCTGAGCCCAGCCCAAATTGCTAACTCACAGAAATATGAGCTAAATAAATAGTTATTTCAAGCTGCCAATTTTTGAGGTGATTTTTTTTGCAGCAAAAGCTACTTGACATTGGGAGACTGTGGTATCTTTTACTTTAAAAATCCTTGAAGATAGCCTAGGAAATGCCTATTGCAAACTATTGAGAAAACTTACATGAGGTAAAAGAATGAAATAGGAGGCTTTGGATTTCTTGATTCAACACACAAACTTCTCTGAGTTTGTGAAATGGAAGTTTAAGCTCCAACAATGGGATTGCTTTCCAGTCATAAGCAAACACCATAATCCTTCAATCATGCATTCAATAAACATTCTTGGTCACCTACAATGTGCTAAATGTTAAGAAAATGAAGCAGTTCCTTTCTTAGAAAAACTATATAATACAAACTGTGACAAATGTAATTTTGACTATATTTGGTTCACTGGATAATATTAAAAACCAAATTTTTTAAAGAAATAGATTACATTTCCATAGTAGTCATGTAAGCTTAATGGCAATATTCCATGAAAAACAAATAGGCTACAAAGATGTTTTTAGAGAATACTCATATAGCTTACATATCACAAATGAAAAAAAAAAAACCTATTTGTAAAGTCAAAAATCTAGAATCAGGCATTTAAGCAGGCCTGTGGCTTTGTCATTATTTGATATTGCTCAATACAAGTTGGTAGAGCAAGTCTGAACACTAACACTCAAATTTTGCCATAAATGTGTATCAATCAACATTTTCTTTCATTCAGATCTGACACATCCATTCTGGGGTAACTTGTTCCTTTTCTTCTTTTTGGTATTTGGTTGCCATAATTTTTTTATAAGCTCCATTCTCAAGAAATTCTTTCTCTTCCACATACTTGGTCTTCTTCTCCATATTTGTCAGCTGTGGGTGGAGTAACTCCTCCTCTCTCCCCTGGTTTTGGCAATGGTGGTTTTTGCAACTGTGGCACCATGCTGGTTTTCTGAACCAACATCCTTACACTTAGGAGGCTTAGCAAGATGGCACAAGCCCTGCTGGATTTCTCAGTGTTGGTTTCAAGTGGGAGGCTTGCTGTCTCTCACAGTTTGCAAAACATAGTCCTTAAAGATATTCAAATTTTCTCAATTGCCTGGAGCATACTACATAATACGAAGTGGTCTCTCATTCATTCATTCATTCAATCATTCATTTAGAAAATGATTATTGAGTCAGGTGATGTGCTGGGCATTGGAGGATACAAGTGGTTCTAGTGACAGAGATAGACTTTTGCCCCTAGGACAAGTATCACCTGATATATGAGTACTTATAATATCTGAGATCAGAAGAGCTTCTCTGAGTATTTTAGTTTCCTAGGGCTTCTATAACCAAGAACCTCAAACTGGGTGGCTTAAAATTTATTGTTCCACAGCTCTGGAGGTTAGACTTCCAAAAGCAATGTGTTGGAAGGACCATGCTCCATCTAAAGCCTGTGGGGAAGAATCTGTTCCATGACTTCTCCTGTCTTTTGGCCATAGCTGGCAATCCTTGGTGCTCATTGGGTTGTGGCATAATTCAATCTCTGCCTCCATCATCATGTGGCTGTCTTCTCTTTCTGTGTGTCTCTGCAATTTTTTTCTCTTTCTTACAAAGACACCAGTCATATTAGACTAAGGGCCTACCCTACTCATGGATGACCTCATTTTAACTCACCTAATTCCATCTGTAACGACCCTGTCTCCAATTAAGTTCACATTCTGAGATACTGGGGATTAGGCTCTCAACATCTCTTTTTGGGGCACACAATTCAATCCACAACACTGAATAAATGTCAGGTGACTAAGATATGAAACACATGTTGGCATCAACCGAGAGGAGGAAGAATGCAAGGACTGAATAGGAAGAGGAACCCACCTGTGCAAAGGCCCTGTGGTATAGGAGGCATAAAGAAGATGTGGGGCTAAGAGGCAGTTGGCGTGGCTGAGATAGAGAAGGTCAGGCTGAAAATGTGAGTGGGAGAAGGGTGCAGAGGAAGGTAGACTGAAACAGGACTTACCTTGGTAAGGAATATTATTTTTATCCCAAGTGCAGAGGAAACCAATGAAGCATTTGGCAGGACATCAACATGAACAGAGTAGCATTTCCAAAAGGTTGCTGTGGTTGCAGTGGGGATTAAGGACACATTGAGATTCTGTTCTATAAGCAGTTTCTAAAAAGAAGCCAAAGCCAAGCAACAAGTGAGTTTTCAGAGCCAGAAATGAGAAGGAGCAGCAGTTGGTGGAGAAGACAAAAGCCAGAGGTGGACTAGAAGATTGTAATCAGAACTTTGCTCACCAGCTGTAAGACAATGCTTCTCAGAGTGTGGTCCAGACAGCCATGATGGAAAAATCCTGGGTACTTTCTTAATCATGTGGATTCTAAGACCCCATCCCACAACTTCTGAGTCAGAATCCCTGGGAGATGGGATCTGGAAATATGTACACGTGTTCTGAGTCACCCTTGACTAAAAGTTGTGTTGTCTAAGGCAGACAAGTAGGTTGGAAAACAACAAGGCTGAAACCATTTGAAATCCCATTAACTCCTTAGTCTGAGCTCTGAGGAAACAGGAAGAAGAAAAGACACACATACAGTGGAAGGACATTAGACATGTGTTCTCCACCAGACTTGGTTAATGTGTCTCATGTGCCCCGAGGTTTGTCACAGGACCTCTCTCTGCCTGTTTTCCCATCAGTACCATAGCTACCAAAGCCCTTCCAGCAACAATTGCTAAATTTTAAACCAAACAAATGAGATCCTTTATAAGAGAAAACTTTTTATCTGATAAAGCAATATTCAAGATTTTTTCTACTTCACTATGTAAATTAGGTTTGAAAAGGGCCTTTATGTTGATTCCTGTTTTCCTTATACACAGTGATATCAGGTATTTTATCTTCATTTCGTTCTGATCACCTATTGAGACTCGTTCCCAAAACTTTAAATTAGGGGTCAGTGAATTATAGCCCATGTGCCAAATCCAGGGGGCCACCTGATTTTGTACAGCCTGCAAGCCAAGGTTTTGTCTTAATAAATTTAATATCTACTTCTAGAGAAGCCTAGGCAATATACAGTAGCTGATAATTATGCTAGATCTTTTATGAAGTCCATAAATTTTCTCAATCACCTGAATAATATTAAGTTAGTTATAGAACATACACATAAAGGCAGGTTTAACTCTAAGAAAATTTAATATGAACTGTCAAACTTATGAAGATTTAAATTATGGGGCAATTATTTGCAATACAAATTAATTATTTGATTCACAGGAGACTGGCTCTTTATTATTAATTTGACCAAAGAGAATAAGAGGATATCATATAGATATTTAAAAGTTTTAAGGCTGTACTGAATTTTAGATTCAATTAAAAATTGTTTCCCATATTTTTAAATTAAAGAAGTTGAGGGTTGACAGAACAATCATGTATAAAATACAGTATTCCCATACACCATCCTATTATTAGCACCTTACATTGGTTTGGAATATTTTTTTACAATTGATGAGAGCATACACTACACAAACAATGGACCCTTAATGAAACCATGGATTTAGTTAATAGTGCAATTATAAAAACAAGAGCCTACTTTAAATCTCAGGTCAGTGAACTCTTTCTATAGAGGTCTAGGTCATCAATATTTTAGGCTTTGTGGGCTATATTATCTCTATCAAAACTGCTTAGACATCCATAGACAATATATAACCAACCAGCATGTCTGTATTCCAATGAAACTTTATTTGTGGACACCAGAATTTGAATTTCATATAATTGTATTCTGCCACAAAATATTTTTTAAGGATTTTTAACCATTTTAAAATTTAAAACTGCCCTTAGCTTGCAGGCTGTACAAAATCAGGTGGCCACCTGGATTTGGCACATGGGCTATAATTCACTGACCCCTGATTTAAAGTTTTCGGAGCACGTCTCAATAAGTGATCAGAAAGAAATGAAGATAAAATGCCTGATATCACAGTGTATAGGGAAAATAGGAATCAACATAAAAGCCCTTTTCAAACCTAATTTATATAGTCAAGTAGAAAAAATCTTGAATATTGCTTTATCAGGTAAAAAGTTTTCTCTTATAAAGGATCTCATTTGTTTGGTTTAAAATTTAGCAATTGTTGCTGGAAGGGCTTTGGTAGCTATGGTACTGATGGGAAAACAGGCAGAGAGGTCCTGTGATTGGTTTGAAACTGTCACTTAATCTTCCACCCTGAGTTAATATTGTACATTTGAATGATAACATTTTATGAATATGCAAAATGCTTTTGGAAACAGTAAAAATCAGATAATTCACACCAATGACAAGGAGGCACAGTACAGATTAACACATTTCTTGGGAGGAAGATTAATTGAAAAAAATGGTGTAAGTTTACTGAATCACCCTGTAAACTGTGCCCAGAGAGACACACACTGTTGACAAGAATCTTTCAGTAAAGATACCGCAATGTATTTGGTAAACATAATGGGAGTTGCACTTGCAGGAGACCTCATTACAGCTCTTGGCTATGAAATCTTGGTGAAGAAGTGGGGTGAGACTGTTGGGTTTTCTGTGAGAAGTATTGAGTTTGTGGATTATTAAGGAGGTGAGAACCAGTGAATAAGTGGGGTTAGGCTGCACAGCATTTTTCAAAATTCATTCTGTCTTTGATGTTCAGACTGCTAAAGACAGTCATTCTCAGAGTCAACTGAAGCCCAAGAAGTTCCTTTTTATATATAATTATTATTTTGTTTAGTTTGGTTTTGATTTTTTTTTTTTTTTTTTTTTTTGTAACAGAAGCTACTGGTTACAGCAATAAAATCTTTTAAAGGAGAGGAGTTTGGCTGGGGGAGAGAAATAAGAGATTGCTAATAATACCCCTTGGCTGCCAACTCTGCTAGCTTTCCCCATTCTTAGCAGGCCCATGAAGGGCAGGATGTTTTAAAGCTCAGTGGGAAAGGAAAATAAAATTGCTTCTTCTGGCATGGGTGAGACCTGGGTAACCTTACAAAGAAAACAAAATATTTTTCTTCCCACCACCATTCCTTAACCCATACTTTTTTTTTTTCTAATTAATTCTTTGTTTATTCCTTGGTCATTGATTCATTAAGTATTTATTACACTCCTGAGAGGGACCAGGTTAAACCTGGGGCAATTCCACAGAGAGATGTAATAAATAGTGTGTGGTGTATTTATCAGAGAGGCATAACTGCTGAAACAAACAATATAAATATCTCACCAAATAATATAATAAAAGTTTATTTCCCACTCCTGCAACTTTTCAGTGTGGATATTGGGTCCCAGGCTCCTTCCACCTTGTTGCTCTGTCATAGCCTAGGATCTCAGGGGTCTCCACTGTATTCTTTCCATCTGACCAGTAGATGTCAAGGAAGAGCGACTAAAGGTTTTCCTTGAGCCAAGCATGTGGTATGTATTTCTTCTGCTCCCATCCCTTCTGCAGCTCAGTCATTTGGCTGCAGATAACTGCAATGAGAAATGTGGGAAATGTGATAGAAAGAGTTAGGCCTTCAGAAAACTTAATTTCTCCCACAGTCCTGGAACCCTCAGCACTATCATACCACATGGATTGACATTCCTTTCCCACTCCAGGACAGCCATGAATCTACAATCCTCCATCCTCTTTCAGTATCATGAAAGTAGGGATAGGAAATGTTCATTTAATTGGAATAAGAGATTAATTAAGAAACCACTATATGCCAAGTACTTATTTTAATAAAAGTAAGTAAATTATTTTACTCTTCTTCACTCTGAAATGTAGATTTTATTATCAGCATATTACCAATGACAAGCTAAGACTTGGGGACACTAAAATCCTTCTAGAGAGACTATGATTCAAGCTCATGTCAACTGGACTCCCAATCCAGTGCACTTTTCACTATACCACTGTCTCCCAAACTTGAGTCTCTCATGCAACGCCTTCATGATATTTACCATGCTAACATACTTCTAGTACTGTTAAAAAGACATACTCATTAAAACAGTCTAAATGAAAGCAGTAGTATTTGTATATGATGTGATGGTACTGTATTTTCTAGTGTACATATCATCAGTGGTGGGCATCTCACACCTTAGCAATTGCTTTGTTACCCTCATTTGTCATCTACTAGGACAATAAATCAATTTTGAAAAAGGATAAACAATTAGTTTTGATGGATCTATAACCCTATCCATTGGGTTTTTGCATTTTTAAAAAGATATTCAGGGTTTAAGCCAGAGGAAAGGGTCTCAACTAAAGTCACAAGGAGATATCATTTCATACCCACTGTAGTGATTGAAATCCAAAAGATTGATAACAGCAAATCTGACAAGGATGTAGAGCAACTGGAGCTCTCATGAATAGCCTGGGAGAATGTTGGCTCATGCAACTGCTTTGGAAAACTGTTTGGTGGCTTCTTACAAAGTAAAACATACATCTAACCTATGACCCAGGAATTCTACTGTAGATATTTACCCAAGAGAAATGAAAACAAAGGTTCACATAAAATTAACCTGTACAAGATGTATAAAAATTCTCAGATTTGTGGGTCTTGGGACCCTTTTACATTCTTAATAATTACTGAAGACCTCGAAGGCTTTTATTTATTTATTTTTTTCTATTAGTATTTACCATATTTGAAATTAAAACTGAGTATTTACAACATTTTGTTACTTATATATTTTTAAATAACAGAAATAAACTCATCACATGTTAACCTAAAAAAGAATCTTATGAAAATAATATAGCCCCTCCAAAAAAAGAAACTAGTGTCAAAGTGGCACTATTTTACATTTTGCAAATCTCGTTACCATCTGACATAATAGAAGATAGTTGCATCCTCATATCTCCTTCCACATTCAATTTCTTGTGATATCACATACCCTGTAGCCTCTGGAAAACTCCACTGTATACTTGTGAGAGAATGAGAGTAAAAAAATCAAGTAATGTCTTAGTATTTTTATGAAAGTAGTTTTAATCTCACAGAGGCTGTGAATGGGTCTCAGAAATCTTTAAGGGTCCCTACCCCACATTTGGAGAGCTAGAAAACTTTCCCACATATCCACATGTTCAAAAACGTTTAACATGTAGAAGAGAATGTTTATTGCCCTATTGTTTGTCATAGGAAAAAGTTGGAAACAACAAAAATGTGCATTTAAAAGGAGAGTAGATAAGTTTAGTATTTAGAACACTAAATAGTTATTCAACCAGATAAAATTACATGCATCAAACAGATAAATCTCAGAAATATAATCTAAAAGGAACAGGTGGAAGAATGACATATAGAATGAGCTATTTTTATAATGTAGGGAAACATGAAGAAATGTGCTAAATGTTATTTACTACATACAAGTGTAGTAAATTTATAAAAGTTGCATATGAATTATGAATTCCAAGTTCAGAATAATGACCACCTGCAAAAGAGAGAGGCAAGGAGGTATGGGAATGAGAACAGAGAGCAGTCACGGGAGATTCAATTATATGTAAAATGCTTATGCTTATTTTAAAAATCTAAAGCAAATATGGAAAACTCCTAAGATTTGACAAGGGTGGTTAATTGGTACGTAGCCAGTAGTTATTCTCTATACTTTTAAGTATGCTTGAAATAGTTCAGAATAATGTTAAAATGATATGTACAAGAGTAAAGAATTTTTGGAAGTGAGCTAAACAAATGTGTTGGCAATCTATGTTTTAAAGGTTACCCACAGTTTTGCTAATTCAAAGTCTTCTGAAATTCCCCAAATACAAAGGGGGAGTTTTGACACAGTTACTGCACATATTTTTGTTCTTAAAAGTTTTCTGAATTTGAACTCTTCCTAAACTTTAAAGGAAAAGCCACTTAGAAAGAAGGCAACTATTCATATTCACTCAATGAAAATTCAGTGAAATCCATCAATGATAAAAAATGAACAGTTCAAGATATCGAGGAGGCCCAAGTGATGCACATTCCACATTATCCAACGATACAGCAACAAGTCATTCCCAAACCCCAATGAATTCAGAGGTGAATGGGCAATCCAGTCATCTGTTTCTGGATTCTGGGTGTCTGTCCCACAGAAATACATGCATTAGTACTTAGGGACATGTGTACAAGGAAGTTTACTGATTTTAGTGACTCATTAGGTGAATGATTGAATGAATTATAGTGAGTCCGTGCCAAAGCATCCTATGCAGCCCCATGTCATAGAAGGTCTTGACATCTGATAAAGAAGACAACTCCCCTTTGCATAATTATCTTGGTTATTCTTGAGGGTTTGTACTTTCACAGAAATTTTAAGGTAATTTTATCCAAATCCAAAGGAAAATTTGTTTTTCTAATTAGAATTGCATTACCTTTAAACATGAATTTTAGGAGAAATGATAATTTTGTAATATTAAGTTGCCCAATTCAATATATGAATTTTTATACATTCAGATCTTGAACTATTTTGTTTTCTTTATCTTGGTCCTCGGCTTGTTATGTACAATATATTCCCTTTTTTTCCCATATATTCTTAAGTGTTTCTTGTTTGTGTTGTTATTGTGAATGAAATATTTTTCCATTGCCATTTTTAGGTATGTGGGGCCAAGATCTACAAGAGCTATTGGGTTTTTAAATATTTATTATGTATGCAGCCACCTTACCAAATTTTCTTATTAATCTAGTAGTTTTTTAAATAAAAGTTTCCCCTTTTTGGTAGGGCTCTCAGCGCCCAGGTCTGCTTGCTCAATGGCAGCTCAACTGCTGACAGGAAGTGAAGTAGTCTCCACCCTGTGTCCTTCTAGTTTGGCAACAAGCAGCCTGTTAGCCCCTGGCTAAGCCCCTAGACTGAGGAACATTCCTGCCCCCAGTCTCCGTGTTCTCTTCAGCACTCAGTCCTCCTGCTCGGCTACTTCTTGGCCTCTTGGGGGCAAAAGATACCTGCCACTCTCATGAAGGACCAGTCCACAAGGCAAATTCTCCCCAGAGCTCCTCAGAGCTGGACTCCAGGTGCTTCACCCAGACACAGAGAGAGAAAGCCCACTGGCCCACAGCTCTCTAGGTCGAGTAGGAACCAACAGATCGGAAATGGCGATGAATTACATTTGGGTCACTGTGTTCCCAGAACCCTCCCTTCCTGAGTTCTAGAATTTTACACTTAAAAGACTCAATGTTACTTTATAAAGAAGCTGCAGAAAAGATAATACCTATAACTTCATCCACACTCAAGCACTTAGCAACTTGGCTTTCATAGCACCCCACTCTCATTCTTGATCCAACCACACATCTTAGTAAAATGAGTCTATATTATCTCAAAAGCAAACTTTTTACTGCCATGGAATTCCGTTTCACAGATAGCTAATGAGGAGGTTTAAAACTTACATAATATTTGCGTGAATTACTCATACAAGAAGGCATATCATGCAGGGTTGATGTCACCTCTAAACTAGATTATTGTTGGAGGCTGAAGACAAAGGACATAACATGCTGTGCCAGCTGGTCTCCAGAGATGTACCCAGTGATCTGATCTCCCAGTCTTCACATCTTCTGTAGTCCCCTCTGACTTCTGTGCTGACACAGACTCCCTTCTATGACTCCCTTCAACTGATAGAATGCAGGGCAAGTGCTGCTGGAACAGTTTCAAGGCCTAAGCCTAACAGCGTCACTTTTGCACTTTTAAGAGCCACCATGCAAGATAATCCAGCTATCTTGTTGGAGAGACCCTGTGGAGACCCTATATTTAGAGGCAAATTAAGAGAGAGAGAGAGAGAAAAGAGGTGGAGAGAGAGAGAGAGAGAGAGACCCAGCAACACCCCTACCCTCTCAGCCCCCCACCAGCTGAGGTCCCAGGTTTAGGAATCCCTGCCAAGATGCCAGCCAGACTTGTGAGTGAAGAACCTTGGATATTATGCTGCAAGGAGACCCCAAGTGAGATGAGCAGAAGAATCATCTTAACTGAACCCATTTTACACTAATAAGAGAAATAGTACACAAAAACAGTCTCTGAGTTCAGTTCTTGTTGAGGCATAGGCTGACTTAGTTAATTCAATTATCAACTCTTCAGAATGCCAGCCCACAGAATGCAAAAAATAACAAAATGACCCTTGTTTTAAGTCAGTAAATATTGGAGTGGTTTGTTATGCTATAATATATAACCAAAACACTTGCTTAAATAGAAATTTTGAGTGAAGGTGAGAACTCTCAAAGTCACTCAATGACTTACTTCCAGATCTGGATTTTCCATTTTGTTCAGTGGTTTCATACTTCTAACCAGAGTCTCTGCCACCTTGTTATACCCAAGATAAAAAGCTTAATTTTTTCACAGAGAAGATTGTTAGGACACTCCTGAGTCCCAGGGATTTCAGAATGCTTTAAAATAAATAAATAAATAAATGAACATGAGCTTCCTTAAGGTCCATGGGAACCGATAGCAGAGAATACAAACAAATTCAGTTCTCCAACTTCCCCAAGGTATATTCACCCACTGCTGAAAGAATGCAAACTTGTTTCATTTCCCAAAAGCATTAGTCTTTCTGAATCAGGCCTTCCATCCAGTCAAGTATCTACAAGAGCAAAACAGCACACATTCACACAGGGTCGTGAAATCATCATCATAATAAAAAATCCTCAGACTTATTTTTTTTTTATCAGCTGTGAAGCAGCACCTGCCATTAGCTGTGGTGGTTCCTATTTTCATATTGTCTGACAGTAGCAGTTGGATCACGCTTGAGCCAGTGTGACTGAGATGCAGGCTCCCTGCTTCCACAAAGCTGAATTTAATAAGATGAGAACAGCATGCCAAGATGGGGAGCTCCCTCCCCAACACTTATCCTGACACCAGCCCCTCAGCGGGGCCGTATTGCTGTGGTAATCTGGGTGAGCTGGACAGAGCGTCCCGCTTACAAGTTCAATATAATGGAACAGCAGGGGGCGGAGGGCTGGCAGAAAAGCTTAGCAAAGTTAAAGCCTATTACTCTATGCTTGAGGAAAAATGAGTCACAAAAATATTACACCCAGAGCAAGACTTGAACCTGCCAAATGCAGCAGCAACACACGCTATGCCTTGTCCATAATGGTGCATTCATCATTCTATGGTTAGGGGTAATGTGGATTTAAATGTCTTTAACCCTAATGGAAATGTATATGCAAATTTCCCTGAAGCCCCACACCTCCCTTGATATTCTTTTGCCCTGTTTGAACCTAATAGGCAAAGTGACTGTGCACTACATATGTCAAAGAAAATGATGCCTTTTTAATCTGTCTTTAGTGGCAAAAGATGGCAAGACACTGGGCAGAAATCTTTCGGCTGCGTATTACAGCCTTTGCTGTTTCATGCCTCTTGCGGTGTTGCACTGAAAACTAAAGGGAGGATAGCATGCAAACAGTCTCCGAGTTCAGTCCTTGTTGAGGCTTAGTAAATTTGAATATTAGCTCTTCAATATGAGTTACTTCCAACACAAACTCTTCAATACTAGCTAATTAAATCAAACTCAGATGTGGAACAGACTTGCCTGAAATCTTCAATCAGCCAGTGCCCCCAAACCAGTCTAAGGCACCTTCTAAGTGAAAGACTGTTATTTAGAGCCCTGAACTTTCTGCTCTGCTAGGACTGGGTTTTCATTTGTTTTTGAAAGAATGATAATGGAACCAAGGTTTGTGTTTCTTTCTGCTCTCCTGTGCCAGCTACTACAGGTTCTTGTAATAGCCAAAGCCACTCAGATGGTCAGGTATAGTGTTAATAGCAAAAGCCAACAATTACTAAACTCTTACCATGGGCCAGATGCCCTGTGGGTGTTTCACATCCATTATCTCTAATCTTTATGTAGCAGGCTGTAAATTTTCTTGCAGTGCTCCTAAGATGTAGAAAGAAATTTCGTCTTCTTTATTTTCTCTATAGGTGATAAAATCTTCTTCAAGAACCTCCGATGGAGAAACAAACTTAAACATCAAACTTGCCAAAATATGGTCCCTTATTCTCCTCCAGTTTCAACAGCCTCGTCTGGATGCTTAGTGGCTCTCACATACATGCTTGGTCTTTTAGATTCCTTCTCCTTTCCCTTGCTCCTCTTGAAGATGGGGTCTGCAGCTCATATGACTGATGCCAGTGGAGAATGGAGCTCCAGACTCCCCTGGTGATTCTTGAATTCCTATAGGCCTCTCCCTTGGGATGCCTGGTTTGGTTGCATGGACTCAAGAGCAATCAGGTTCTAATGGGCTATTTGGGGCTTCCTGCTGCCTTACTACTAGAATTTGTGGTGCTGACCTATTGACTCTCTGTTCATGAAATCCTCACACATAGCAGAATCCAACCATCCCAAGGTGTGTGCCAGTCCACCTACTGTCACTGAAATTTTATGTCCACTCATTAGGACATATAGGAGTATTACAATGAAGAACCTATTTACAATGGGTTCACACTGATAGGGACACAGATTAAGATTAAGAACATGTCTAAATTGGGGCACATAATTCAACCTACCACATTTCAGAGCCCGTGGTCTTGTTGCACTATGTCTGTCTCAGTTTAGATTCCTCAGAAGCAGAGAAGGATTCAAATGGAAGTAGTTTATTTGGGAGGGGCAGGTACCACTGGCGGAGGGGTAGAGAAATGAGACAGAGACAGGAAGGCAGCAGATAAATGGTGCATCATAAGGCAGATATGATGTGGGCAACAGGACCTTAATCCTGTGGGAAGGGCCTGGGAAATAGTACAAAGCACCTGCTCAGAGTTGTCCTTCCCAAGGGCTGAGGCAGCTGCAGTATCTATACCCTACCTCCTGCTGCTCATTGGCTGAGGTCTGCTCCATTTGGGCTGACAGAACGATTCTGTGTCCTGATTGTGGTGGGTACACAAATCTATACATGTGTTAAAACTCAAAACTGAACACCAAAAAGGGAAGTCAATTTTCCTCTATGTAAATTTTAAAAAGAGTTAAACAGAAAGGAAGGAAGGAGGAAAGGATGAAACAAAGGAAGCCAGCTTTGACATTAGAAGATAAGTTATTTGGTCCAGGCAGTACTTGCTCTCTCCTTGAGGTGATAAGCCTCACAATCCAGCCTTGAGCATCAAAGATTCAAAGGAACATGATTCAAAGGGGGTAAATAATGATTCCTTGGTTTAATATTTTCAAATTATTTTCCCTGCTATTGATAACTCTGAAAATTGGGTAATATTCTCTCTGGAAAGAATCCTCCAGTGTAGAAAGACTGGGAGGGGAACTGAGGACAGAAGGAAGGAGGAGCCAGGATGAGAATCTAATTACCAGCTTCACTGAATGCACCACACTAAAAATGAGAATGGGCTGGAAGTGGAATAAGATTTTGCTTTTTAAAATTTATAGTAAAGGAGTAATTAAGTTTATTCCAAAAAATTGATAGGAACACAAATACTAAATCTCTACTTCCACTGGTTCTGTCAAGATGCTGAATAATTAGGACATTTGTTTTGCATTTATTTCAAAAGAAAACATTTCATTTACCCAACCAAAATATTAGTGAATGCCACTTATTCACCGTTGCCTCAAACAAAGCCACAATGGTTCTAACAATGGACTATCTCTTTTGAAATGACATTAGCAGTTAAATCCTGATGTATTGGAGACATGCAAATTTTCCTAAACATTATTTCATGGACTTGGTTAGCTTTCTGTTTCTGCTGCTTGATCTGAAAACAAAACAAAACAAATAACCCAAAATCATTACCGGGTTCGTTCTGGTTCCGTGAAAGCCATGTATGAAAATTGAGACCATTTCTGTTGGTTGTTATTATCACAAGAAATTCATTATTTTGATAGAAAATGAACAGCTTTTACATAAAAATTCTATTACTTTTGCTCAGTATGTAGCAATTACAAAAGGAACTTAAATTCCACTTATAAATCAAAGTAGTATTTCAACCACCCTGGAGAGCTGTACTCTCATTTCTGGGCTTTTAAATATACTGATCTTCTTTACTTTGCAACATTCTCCCACCCCACCGCCCAGCATCCTACTCTTCATGTCATCCAAATTTTTCTTTACATGTAATTTTCCCCATTATGCCCACCATTATACATACCCTCATGTTCCTCTTCCCAGGAAGTGACTTTTATATAAATATCCTCAGCCAAAGTGCTTAACCTACCACAGAATGAATACATCTGGGCATTAATGGCCAATTTTCCTATCTGAAGCCCATTGGCTGGTGAGCTCCACAAACGCAAGGAACAACTGTAGCTTGACATCTAGCATGTCCTATATGCTGAAAATGGTTACAGAATGAGGGAATTTTGCTTCTGTTTATTCCCCATCAGGTCTAGCCTGGATTAGGAGACAGCATGTGGAATCAGAAAGGCCTAGGACAGAATCCTAATTTTCCTGCTCTGAGACTTCTGGCAAATTGCCTAACCTTTGTAATCCTTCTCTTTTCTTATTTGTGTTATAGGGATATTAATATTTCCCTGTTGGGTATGTTGTGCTGATAAATGAGATCTTGTAAATCAATTGCATAGCACTTTACCTAGCAAATATCAAGCAGTCAATGACTGGTAAGTGGGTTCTACTGCTACTTTTCAACAGGGCTACTTGGAATCAAGTTAATATTGATAATGTATTTGTTTCCAGAATCACACCAGTCTGAGAGGCCAAATATATTGGTTCTCAAATCCTAGTGTAAATCAGAATCATCTGGAAAATTTCCCAAAACACAGATTTCTGGGCCCCAGCTCTAGAATTTCTGATCTAGTAGATCTAGGGTGGGGCCCCAGATTTTGTATTTCTAAGCTCCCCAATTGATGCTTATGCTACCAATCCTAATATTATACTGTGAGAAGTGATTCTCATTTTCCACATGGATCTAAAGAATTGATTCTCACTTTCCTCCCATTCCTCCTCAGTTCAGAACAGCTGTACATTGGAATCACTTAAGATTTAAAAATTGCTGATGTCTGGGTCCTGTATCACGGGTTTCTGATTCAATAATAGATCTTGTGTGCAGCCTGAGTATCAAGGTTTTAAAAGTTTCCCAAGAGATTCTAATGAGAAGCCAAGTTTGACAATCATGGACTTAGATGCAGGTCAATAAAGCCTTGCTTCTTAAAGTGTGGTCATCATCAGCATCATCAGAGAGCTTGTTAGAAATGCGTGAACTCAGACCCTCCTCCCCCAACCCAACAAAAAAGAATCTGCATTTTCATCAAGATCCCCAGGGGATTCCTGTGCACATTGAAGTTTGAGAGACCCTGAAACACAGTCCTCCCACCCAGCTCATACCAGAAGGAGCAGCACTAATTGTACGTTTGGTCCACTTGAGCGCCTCCTTTCTAAGACACCAAGTCTTGAGACAAACAAGGAACACACTACCTCTGCCCTCTCCCCAAAGGGAATAATTTTACCTCCCACTTTGCAGGCATGGACCTGAAGAGCCATCTTTGTCCCCATCCTTTCCTCCTTCCCATCTTCCTGGTCTCAGCTTCCATCTCCAGAGACAGCCTTCATCACATTTATTTTTTAATCCCAAGGCTTTATACTCCGATTCAGGGCAGGAGCAGGATCGATGTCTTAGTAGGATTCAGACAGCTGAAACTTTTCTTTTAAAAGTTGGCACCTGATTTCTCCCTAAATTACCCTAACACACTAATGTGTTGAGATGGTATTAAAATAGAATCCTTATCCACTACAGGCTGGAAAGTGAAAAGTAACATGGAAAGGATGCCTAATGATTTGGAAAAAGTAAAGGATCCATCTGCATTAGTGAAGAAATTATGAGGTATCTATGACCAGAGAAATCTGAAATGTGCTAATTGAGTGCCCTTGGATGCCATTATCAGTGAAGCCCCTCTGGAGCCAGTAGCACAAGCACATCTGAGCAGCAATCTGAGCTAATAGCAAAACGAACCATCCTGACGGCCTAAGTAGGGTTCTGTGGTGCATGAGAAGGCAAGGAAGGGTCCTCGTGCATTGTGTTCATCTGGAATCCTCGACAAAATAGAGGGAAAATCACCTGTGGTAAAGTTCACCATTCTCAGTTTGAAATGTGGGAAGAGGATGAGTTCGATTTTCAGAGAGAACAATAGTAGCCATATTAGGAATCTGTGCATACATGCACACCCACACACACACACACACTCAGGCACACATGTTGCTCAGTGTGTTCTATAAGTAGCAGCAGCAGCATCCAGTCCCATCCCACATCTACTATATAAAAATCTGCATTTTAATAAGATCCATAGGTCATTTGTGTGCACATTGCATTTTGAGAAAAATGGATCTAAACCAGTGGCTCACTACTTCAGTTGCACAATGGAATCACTCAGAAATTTCAACATGCAGCAAGTTTGAGAAGCACTCATGTAACATAAAAAATAAAAGTAAACCTTTTTGTTCTCAAATTGAACCTTGACCAATTTTAAAACAGGGCATTGATACATAAGAGAAACACTTTAAGACTGCCTCTAGGAGCTCTAACTCATTTAAAAACTAACCTTATTCAGTTTTGGTAATTAATTGTCTCTTTGGCTATCTACTTCCTGAGGTCTGGGGCCATGTCTGATTCTGTTTTAGATCAAATTTAGGGCCAATCACAAAGGGCTTGGACCAGGGTAGGTGCTCAATCCATGTTTTTAAATTATTGATAAATTAGTGATAATAAATGAAAGCTTGGAATTCTGGCTTCTTTGTGCTAGTCATTTTTCTGTACATTTCAATTGTTGAAGGCATTATTAAGTTTATGCTTCTCCATCAAGACTGCAAACTCCTAGAATGTAGGGACATAGCCACTGCTTCCCCTTCCCTTTACATCAAAACATCAAACATATTAATGAACATATATATTCAGCACTCATAAATTTCATTAAATATCGTCAAGGTTTTATGCAAGTAGAAGACAGGATTTCACACAAAGAATATCTGAACTTATATAATCCTGAACTATGCTTTACAGGGAATTTACTATATTTTACATAAGAAAATTTTGATTAATGGATACTCAGCAAAAAAAGCGGGGGGGGGGCTGATATTAGGGATAAATTTTCTTGAACCTAACAATTTCTAAAATAGAGCATGCTACACTTTGCTTTTTATATATCTGTGCAGTTACCATCAGTATTTAGAATGATTACATTAGACAGGGATTGGCAAACTTCTCTATAAAGGGCCAGAGAGTTAATATTTTAGGCTTTGTGAGCTCTATGGTCACTTTACTCATCTACTCAACTCTGTGGTTGTAGAGTGAAAGCAGCTATAGACAAGAAGTAAGCATATGGGGTAGCTGTGTTCTTATAAAACTTCATTTAAAAAATGCAACAACAAACAGGTGGATTTGGCCCACAGGCTATAGCTTTCCAATCCCTGTAATACAAGACTGTAAAAACATTATTAATTTAAAAGTAAATGTGGATTGAAACTGGGGACCAGCACATTTCCCCCAATTCAATTACTTGCCTTTCCATTTGAGAAATAAAGCCATGCCAATTAAAAAAAAAAAAAAAGTAAATGTGTAATAAACTGTATTTACAATGGCAGAAGTTAAGTTTTGGAACTAACTAGGGTATAAACAACTGCATGAAAATGCATACATACATACTTAAATAAAATTTCCATACAGAAGAGTAAACTACAACACCTTACCAAAATTTTTAGAGTCAGTATTTGGGGAAAAAAAGATGCTCTCTTAACTGACAAGTTAACAAAACAGAGCATGATATTCCTCAAGTTTTCAGATTATTCACAGTTTTCTTGTAAAGCTTGTAGCATTTGGCTGCTTTTTTTTTTTTTTTTTTCATCATGGAAAGAATCACATGACTTGAGTTGGTGAACTGGAATCATAAAGGTATTTTAGTTATCCAGAGGAGGAAGGACGGTGGGAATGCCAGACAGAAGCTGATGGAAACATTTATAGCCAAAACTACATCCATTCTACTGTAAAGGTTTGGCCTTTTGCTCTGTGCAGCGATGGAAGACCATTTCAGGGTCAAGACTGTTGAATCCCAAGTGGATAGGTAAGGAGGTTTGGGTCTCCCTGGTAATCTCAAGATATCTTCCCTCGAAAGAACCAGAGCTGTATCAATTAGCCCAGGAGGAAACTCAGCCAAGCCTCATATGCGGCTGTGGGGCCCCTGGACTAACTCATGGGCCTTCACCATTAATGAGGCCAAATGTACCCACATGAGAATTGGTTTCTCTAGCAAATAAAACACACTAAAATATTAGCTTGGTCCAAGGCAGGTGGTCCTCCAAGTTTGGTACAGTTTGATAGTTGAGAAGACCTAGATTTAGGCTTTGTTAGAATTGATTTAGAATATACTTTGAGCTAAATGTTCTGGATTTGAAAAAGAAATTTAGTTTCAATCAGGGATTAACCAAGCTGACATGATATTTTTGTGGCAGTGGTAGTGGTTTTCTTTGGGGTTTGGTTTAGGGTCCATTTGTTAAGCTCTCTACTGGCTCCTTCCTTCTCCCCCATTCTAGAAATACCTTTCCTCCAGAGCAGTAAGTGTTTAACCATTTGCTAATTAACCAGAAAGAAACATCTCCCAATTCAGTAGCGGGCAAACTAGACATATATTTCAGCCTAAGAATTTGGTTTTCCTTTAGATGAGAAGTGTCTCTAAGGAAACTTCTGATAATTAAACCTCTCTTAGAGCTTTTGACTATGTAAAATACGCAAGTTTCCCTCTCCATGGCATTCTGTGGAAATTGGCAGTTAGAGTGCTGCTGTACTCGGCCATTCACAAAACGGGAGCTGGAGTGGAAACATGTTCTGAATTATCTGGGACCAGTCTCACCTTTCACCTGCTGTCCCAACAAAATTATTAGTAGTGTCGTCTTTCAGTCTCAAAAGTATCCAATTTGGACAATGAATTAGATGGCCACTGTAATGAAAGTTGACCTAGACTGACCACTTAACTAAGCAATCTGCTAGTCCCTCACTTCTATACAAATTATTTCATTAAATCCTCATAACAACCCTTTGAGATTATAGCATTATTATTTTCACTTTATATATGAGGAAACTGAGTATAAGAGAGCTAAGGTAACATGGATATTTAATAGCAAAACTTAGATTTTTAACCCCTAAGCATGTTTCTAAGAGTCAGAATTCTCAACTACAATGCTCCATCTTTTCATTAAAACCTACAGTATCGTGCGAGGTGCTAGTGTGCATTTCTTCTGTTTGGGATAAATTGTGTTTGGAAAGAAGGTTAAAGGGATTGATAGAAAAGTGGAAGCTGCATGAAGATAATCATTATTTTACAAGCAAAATTACAGTTTCTGTATCTTTCCTTTCCTTATTTGTCTTGTCTAGCCCATGGCACAAGGTTAGAACACGTGCATTTCTAGAGGGGTCCGTACAGATATTTACATGTCCAGAGGTATGGCTGAAGAAGAAATCATGAAGAAACTCTAACAAGAGATGAGGTGGCATTTACCCCAGGTCTATAATGAGGGTTACAATTTGATCCAGTTTGTACCTGTTGTAGACAAAATACGGCCTTTTAGTGCTCCTTCTCCCTTTCATTCTCAAAAGTTTTTCAATTTGGACAATAAATTATATGTCTATCCTATCTATAATAAAATATTTGTATAATTTCACTTCTGTTTATGTACTTTCAATGCATATCTTTTAACATTTCTTCGGGTGTTTCTAACCCCTAAGAATGTTTCTGAGGGTCAGGATTCTCAACTACAATGCTCCATCTTTTCATTAAAACCCATAGTATAGAGCGAGATGCCAGTGTGCATTTCTTCTGTTTGGGATAAATTGTGCTTGGAAAGAAGGTTAACAGGATTGATAGAAAAGTGGGAGCTTTTATTATTTTATTGTTTATTCAAACATTTATTAAAACACTAAACACTGGAGAGAGGAAGTGTGTCCACAGATGAAGAAGGCATGCACTAAACTAGTTACAATTATGAGACTATTATAGCAAAGATTTACAACACAGAAAGGTAAAATTATTTCTGGGAGGGAAAGAGACAGCTTTGTGAAGGATATAGCTTTGTCCTGGACATGAAATATAGAAGCAAAAGTTTATTTGGTGGTCAATGTGAGGGAGGAACATTTCAGAAAATGAGCAAAAGCATAGAAGGCCTCTGAAAACTAGGAACTAAGGGAAAAAGAGTAAGGGGCCTGCATCTAGGGCCAAACAGAGAGGAGAGAGAAAGGGAGAAAAACAGCAGGGATTTCTCCTGCAGTTTCTCTGGTCAGAGATAAGGGCTCTCCTTTGGAATTTTGGGTTGCTGCCTGGTTGCCCTTGCCATTGCCAACCCCACCACCATGGGATTGCCTGGGAGCTGGGATAATAGGCAATGGAAAAGAACAAAAACAGGGGATTTCCTCCACTCTCCCTGACCCCTGGATATCCCCTTTCTCCCTCTTTGGACCAAACTATAGGGCTTCTCTTGGAGATCTTTCTGTCCACACCTGGTATGTAGTTCCAGGTTTCCAGTGTCTAGACGAGAGATAGCACAGGGTTGAAAACTGTCAACCCATCACTGGTTCAGAGGTTCTTGGAGTTCTGGTTTCCTTCCCCAGTCCACAGCTACCACTTGCTTTTCAGGCTCCTCAGAGCACTGCTCCATGCATTCCATCCAGGGTTTCTAACTGCAGTCATAGAAAGACACGGGGTGGAGTATGCTTATTCCATCTTGACAGGAACTGAATCCAAAAAGGATATCTTAATTATTGCAAGGAAACTGGCTTTGGGACTAAAAGTGTCCAGAAGACTTTGAGAAAGCCTTGGGACATGACTTAGATTTCACCCAATGGTTAAGGGAGAAAAGAATAAAGTTGTTTTATGAACGGACTTTCAACTTAATGTTTACATATAGTTAAATCTTCATAAAGAATAGTTACAGATATTTCACATTCAGTTATCAATTTTACAGAGCTGGCAGGTAAAAAAGTCAGTCTGAAAGCATCTGAAATGCTTAATTATTTTTCAGAGTAGACAGTACAGAAGAAAAAGCTCAAGAACCTCACTTTGGCTGTCTGCTTCACTGAATGACCAAAATAAAGGGAAATCTTCAGCCATGGCTTCAGATTGTCACAAGATGTAGGCTACATCATGCCTGAGTTATTTTGGGGGGGTTGATTCAAAAATAAAAGACTTAAGTTTCAGCTGGTCCCCAACTATGGAGAATTTTACCCACACAAAGCCCCCATTTGCCAATGCAAATCTGGTAACTGGACACTTAATTACCCTATTTGCACACATAAATGAGGAGTGTGCCTGCTAGAAATCAGAGCTCACTCTCAAAACTTTGGCCCCAGGGAATGAAACCACATGCTTTTGTCAACAGCTAAATTGATTAGAATTGTGTTTATTTCTGCTTGTGTTAGGCCACATGTATTTTCACTGGAGCCTGATGTCTATTGAGTTAAAAGCTTAGTTAAAAAAAAAAAACCTACGTTATGCAGAAAACCTAGATAGTAACTGCCAACTAAGTGCCAAGAATCCTTTCATTTTATAGAGAATGCAAGTTCTGAATGAAAAGAAATATCCTTTGCAACCTCATATATTTAGGCAGACCAGCAGCTCTATAGTACTACTAAAGACAGAAGGGCCTTTTTAAAGAATACTTTAAACAAAATTTCCAACATGGATTACTCTTGGTTAAATGGCTCAAGCATTGAATTTTCCCATTTCCCTAAGGCAGGTAAAGGAGTGAATTTTCTCTCAATGTCTTCTAGCTAGACCTTGTCCTAACAATGTCGTTAGGGGGAAAAATGTTCTTTTATTTGGAAGCGTGTATTCTGAGTAGCAGGTCCATCTGGATTTCCTTCCCATGAATAGAAGCATCAAGATTTGGTTGTTTTCTCATCTTTGATTCTATACAGACCTGGGCTGTAGCCGTGGCTCTAACTCAAGCTAGCCGTGTACTATTAGGGCAGGCTTAATTTCTTACAAGTGTTGAAAACTGGTGGAGGAAAAAGACAAAGCTGGTCAGGGAGGGTCAGGCAGCAAGTCTGGGAAGTGGAAGCAGGTGGTGGGAGACCAGTAAGGTGTCAAAAGTGAAGGAGGATGGAAACAACCCCAGTGTCCATCAACAGGTGAATGGATAAACAAAATGTGGTATATACATACAATGGAATATTATTCAGCAGCAAGAAGTAATGAAGTCCTGATGTATGCAACAACATGGATGAACCTTGAGGGCATTATGTTAAGTGAAATAAGTCAGACACAAAAGAATAAATATTGTATGGTCTCACTGATATGAACTAATTATAATATGTAAACTCATAGAAATAAAATATAGAATCCAAGTTACTAGGATACAGAATGAGTCTAAAGAATGGAGAGCGGTTGCTCAATATGTGTAGAATGTTTAACTAGGTTGAACTTAAACATTTGGAAAGGACAGAGGTGATGGTAGCATGTTACTGTGAAAGTAATTAACAGTGCTGAATGGTGTGTGAATGTGGTGGAAAGGGGAAGTTTAGAGTCATGTATGTCATCAGAAGGAAAGCTGGAGGTTAAAACATGGGAATGTATAGCACAGCAAATCTTGTGGTAGACATTGCCCATGATTAACTGTACAAATATAAAAATGTTCTTTAATGAATTAGAACAAATGTATGACAGTATTACAAAGAGTTAATAATAGATGGATACATGGGGAAAGTTAATAATAGATGGATACATGGGGAAAATGTACTTGTTGCAAACTATGGGCTATAGTTAACAGTAATATTTTCACACTCTTCCATCAACAGTAACAAATGTACCACACCAACACAATGGGTCAATAATGGGGGAAGGTGAGGGGTGTGTACCGGTTTGTATATATTATATCCCCCAGAAAAAGCCATGTTCTTTGATGCAATCTTGTGGCAGCAGACATATTAGTGTTGATCAAGTTGGAACCTTTGGATTAGGTTGTTTCCATGGAGATGTGACCCACCCAACTCTAGCTGATAACTCTGATTAGATCATTTCCATGGAGGCGCGGCCCTGCCCATTCAGCGTGGGCCTTGATTAGGTTACTAGAGCCCTATAAGAACTCAGACAGAAGGAGCTTGTGGCTGCAAGTTACAGAGACATTTTGAAGATGAAAGCAGAGTTTTCCTGATGCTTGGAGGTACTAGCCCAGAATTTGCCCCAAGAAGCTGATGCAGAGACATTTTGGAGAATGCCATTTTGAAATGCAACCTAGGAGCAAGCAGATCCCAGCACATGCCTTCCCAGCTAACAAAGGTTTTCTGGATGATATTGGCCATCCTCCAGTGAAGGTACCCGATTGTTGATGCCTTACCTTGGACATTTTATGGCCTTAAGACTGTAACTTTGTAACCAAATAAACCCCCTTTATAAAAGCCAATCTGGAGAACCTAAGATGGTGGCTAGGTGAGACAGGGCCAAAAAACACCTCTGTGAAAAATACTAGATAAAAGCCAGAAAGTGACCCAGAGCACCAGTTCCAGCGATGCACCAGCCAGACAAGGTCTGCTAAATCCACAGGGACCATGCATTTGGTGAAACTGGGAGTCTGTGTTCTGAAACGAGTGAGTGAGCCAGCTGAAAGTCTGGCTGCCACGCTGCAGTGTGGGGAAACCGTGGGTTGGCATTTGGAGACAGACTAGTTCTTTTAAAAAAAAAAAATAATAAAAGCCAGGGAGTGGCTGCGGATATAGCAGCAAGAACCATGCAGTGAAGCATGGCAGGAATGGGCTGCGCCAACACCTCAATATCTGGTGTGGAAGATAGCCCTTCCCACACGCACTGCTAATTGTCTTGGAGCCAGGAGGGCAGAGAGGAGCCAAAAGGAGAAAGAAACCACACCCCTTGCAGCCATCTTCCCGGTGGGCTGGGGATGCTCCTGCCCAGGGCTGGAGCCACAGCCCAGAGCCGCGCCAAGGGTCCCAGTGTGACTGGGAGTGTTTCCCGCAGCACTGCGCACACACCACAATATCAGCCATGGACAATGTCCTTTAGTGCACCCACAGCTAACTGTCCTGGAGCTGGGAAGGCAGAGCTGTGTGAGAAGGGGGAAATTAACATGCCCCTTTCAGCCATCTTTACAGCAGGCTGGGAACGCCCCTGCATGGCCTGGCAGCCCAGGGCTTCCTTGGAGGGCCGGTGTGCACTTGTGACATGGCACAGCCTTCTCTCAGCAGAGGTCCTGGAAGACCACGGCTGAGAGGGGGGATCCACTTGGAAATCCCAGGGACCCTACGCCAATACCAAGGACTTGTGGGTCAGCGGCAGAGACAATCTGTGGCAAGACTGAAATGAAAGCTTAGACTCTTGCAACAGCCTTAAATCTCTGGGAACATCTGGGAGGTTTGATTATTAAAGCTGCCCTCCTTCCCTAACCACTCAGACACACATCCCATATTCAGGGCAGACAGCACCAACAACACACCCAAACATCGTGCACCAATTGAACCCCACAAGAACCAGATCCCCACACACTACAAAGACAAAGTTGGGGAGAACTGACTTGAGGAGAATAGGTGACTTGCGGATGCCATCTGCTGGTTAGTTAGAGAAAGTGTACACCACAAAGCTGTAGATCTGACAAATTAGAGATTGGTGTTTTTCATATTCTGAACGAACCCTATCAAGTAAAGCAAATGCCAAGAGGCCAAAAACAACAGAAAATTTTAAAGCACATGATAAAACCAGACTATATGGATAACCCAAACGCAAATAACCAAATCAAAAGATCAGAGGAGCACAGTACTTGTAATCAAAGAACTAAAGACAAACAACTAGAGCATGGCACAGGATATAAAGGACATGAAGAAGACCCTAGAAGAGCTTGAAGAAGAACTTGCAAGAGTAAATTAAAAAATAAACGATCTTATGGAAATAAAAGAAACTGTTGACCAAATTAAAAAGATTTTGGATACTCATAGTACAAGACTAGAGGAAGCTGAACAATGACTCAGCATCCTTGAGGAACACAGAAGGGAAAACGAAAGAACAAAAGAAAGAATGGGGAAAAAAATTAAAAAAAAAATTGAAATGGATTTCAGGGATATGATAGATAAAATAAAATGTCCAAATTTAGGACTCATGGTGTCCCAGAAGGGGAAGAGAAGGGTAAAGATCTAGAAAGAGTATTCAAAGAAATTGTTGGGGAAAACTTCCCAAACCTTCTATACAATATAAATACACAAAGCATAAATGCCCAGTGAACTCCAAATAGAATAAATCCAAATAAACCCACTCCAAGACATATTCTGATCAGACTGTCAAATACTGAAGAGAAGGAGCAAGTTCTGAAAGCAGCAAGGGAAAAGCAATTCACCACATACAAAGGAAACAACATAAGACTAAGTTGTGACTATTCAGCAGCCACCATGGAGGCGAGAAGGCTAGTGGTATGACATATTTAAAATTCTCAGAGAGAAAAATTTCCAACCAAGAATACTTTATCCAGCAAAGCTCTCCTTCAAATTTGAGGGAGAGCTTAAATTTTTCACAGACAAACAAATGCTGAGAGATTTTGCTAATAAAAGTCCTGCCCTACTTCAGATACTAAAGAGAGCCCTATCAACAGAGAAACAAAGAAAGGAGAGAGAGATATAGAGAAATTTAATAGACATATATAGAACATTATATCCCAAATCACCAGAACACATATTCTTCTCTAGTGATAACGGATCTTTCTCCAGAATAGATCATATGCTGGGACATAAAACAAACCTCAATAAATTTTAAAAAATTGAATTTATTCAAAGCACATTCTCTGACCACAATAGAATACAAGTAGAAGTCAATAAGCATCAGAGACTTAGAAAATTCACAAACACCTGGAGGTTAAAAATGAAGGGGAGATAAAAACATTCCTGGATAATCAAAAGCTGAGGGACTTCATCACCAGTAGATCAGTCCTATAAGAAATGCTAAAGGGAATTGTGCAGGCTGAAACACATGAAGAAATATGTGTTTGACTGAAACAGTTGACTGAAACCACATGAAGAAATAAGGATTTCCAGTAAAGATCACATGGTAAATATAAATACCAATACTACTGCACTGTTGATTTGTAACTCCACTATTTACTTCCTTCAGGATCTAAAATACATAAACTGTAATGATAAATCAGTGATTTTGGACTCCATGTAAAATATGTAATTTTTGACAAGAACTACATAAAGGTGGGGGAATGATGGAGTATAGGAACATAGTTTAGGTGTCCTATTGAAGTTAAGTTGGTATCAAAGAAAAACAAGATTGTTGTAGATTTAAGATGTTAAATTTAAGCCCCATGGTAAACACAAAGAAAGTATCAGAGAATATGACCATAGAGATGAAAAGTAGAGTATGGGTTACAAGAAGTGGGGGAAGGAACAATGGGGAGTTAAGAAATGAGTGTAGGGTTTCTGTTTGGGGTGAAGGGAAATTTCTAGTAATGGATGGTGGGAAGGTGATGGCATTGCAACATTCTAATTGTGATTAATCCCACTAATGGAATGCTAGTGAGGGGTTGGAATGGGAAGATTTCAGCTGTATATATGTTTCCACAATTGAAAAAAAAAAACAGTCTAAATAGATAATGACAATTGAATGCCAAGGATGATCCTGGATGGAATCTGAAGATGGAGGAGAGGAGGCTCAAAGGGACACAGTTGGGACATAAGAAAAAAAAGGAAATATAGAATGTAAGCTTTGCATCAATGTTGAATTTCTTGAACTTCTTAGCTGCGCTTAATGGGATTGCGTAAAAGAATGTTCTTGTTCATGGGAAATGTATATGTGAATTATATTGTTTGTTCAAGGATGTGTGCAGCTTGCTCTCATATGTTCAGAAGACAGAGCAATAGATGAAAGATGATAGGAAGGGAGGGAGGGAGGGAGGGAAAGAAAGAAATGGTGGTGTGACAGGATGTTAAAGTTGGTGGATCGGGGTATTCAGGGGAGGGGGGTCGGGGTATGCTGGAGTTCTGTGTATGGGGTTTGTATTGTTTTTGCAACTGTTCCTGTAAGTTTGAATTTATTTCAAAAAAAAAAAAAAAAAAAAAAAAAAGCCAATCCACTTCCGCTGCTTTGCAAAATGGCAGCACTAGCAAACCAGAACAAGGGGTATGGGGAGATTTGGGTTCTATTTTTTCTTTTTATTTCTTTTTTTAAGTAATGAAAATGTTTTAAAATTAATCATGAGGATGTATGCATAATTATGTGATGATATGGTGAGCCAGTGATTGTATACTTCAGATGGGTTGTATGGTGTGTGAATAAATGTCAACAAAATTGCATTTAAAAAAAAAGTAAAGGACGATAAGCAATAAGGGATAATCATTAGATTTGGTGATATGAAGGTCAAGAGAACTTCTACTTTGTCTTGATCAGTAGGTGCTCGATAAATATTTGTTGATTGAATGACTTAATAATCGGCACCATTTATTGAGCACCCTTTGTACAGGGAGTACTGCAGTAGGAGTCAGGATTACCCAGAAAAGAAAATGGGCTCCTGCCTACAAAACAGTTACAGTCACCTGGAAGAGCAAAAATTATCATGGCAAAACAACACTGAACAAAACAGAGTTAAGAGACTCAGTTTGAGGATGGAGAGGATAAGGAGACCAAATGATCTTTGCGTTCCTACTTAGTGACAGGGTGCTAGGTTGCTTACTGCACTTTCCTCTCCCCGAATAAGGGCTTAGATCAAAATACGTTGATTTCCAGAGAGGATTTAGATTCAGTATATTTTCAAGGTAGAATCCATAAGACTTGGAGGGAAATTTTGGAGATAATTAACATTTACTGGGCTTTTGGCTAAGCGCCAGACACAGTACTAGGTACAAGGGCTCCAGCCACCATACCCTCTGCCCTCTAGTGCCTGCAGTCTACTAGTAGTCTTACAGATTTACAAGGCCCAAGACGATACAGGCATATTAGACATTAACAGCATAATTCTAATAAGACTTCTCTTCAAGTAGTTTTGCAAGTATTTTGTTCAAGACATAAAATTATGATAAATTTGGACTTGGAAGGAAAGCAACTTGAATACAGAGCAGCATAAATTTAGCATGCTAGATCTCACTTGCTGGCTGGAGGTTATGCACATCTACCAACTCTGACCCTCCAGGACAGGACACCAGAAGTCCTGCTAAGCCTCCCGGGAGAAATAGCAAAGAGGATTTTGAGGCAGATGGTGCTCTCTCTCACTGAGCCAGAATTATGATCCTTGAATCATGGCAGTTCAAGGGATTCTATCAAAAGAGAACAATTCTCAGTCCAACCTCTGGAAGAAGTGTAATTGTGGGCATGGAACTCACCTTGAGAGGAGAGAGAGTAAGGAATAAAAATACTGCCTTCCTTGCAAATTATTTAACAGATTATTCTCGGAGAACCTGATGAAAAGCCTGGAACAACTATGCCTGTGACAGTACATAGGAGCAGTGTCAGAGTGAATGCCCAAGACAAGAATTTTAAGGTCAGCAGCCATGGAGTCAAAACACACAGTATCAACTCTTAGAATGAGCAAATCTTCATGACCTGGGATTCAGCAATGGATTCTTAGATAGGACACTGAAAGCATGAGCAACAATAGAAACAATAGCTAAATTTGATTTCATCAAAATTTAAAACTTTTGTGCATCAAAGGAAATTATCAAGAAAGTAAAAAGACAACCTACAGAATGGGAGAAACTAATTTCAAACCAGATATCGGATAAGGATTTAATAACCAGAATATATAGTGAACTCCTTAAGCTCAACAACAAGTCAAATAATCCAATTTTAAAATGGACAAAGGACTTGAATATACATTTCTCCAAAGAAAATGTACAAATGACCAATAAAAACATGAAAAGATGCTCAACATCATTAGCATTTGGTGAAATGCAAATTAAAACTGCAATGAGATACCATTTCATACCCACAAGGATGGCTGTTATTAAAAAAAAGTAAAATAACAAGTTTTGGAGATGATGTGGAGAAATTGAAATTCTAGTGCATTGTTGGTAGAAATGTAAAATGGTATAGCCACTGTGGAAAGCAATATGTTGGTTCCTCCAAAAGTTAAATATAGAATTATCATTAGATCCAGCAATCCCACTTCCAGGTATATACCCATAGAGAGTAAAAACAGGGTCATAAACAGAAAGTTGTACACCAATGTTCACAGCAGCATTATTCACAATAGCCAAAAGGTGGAAACAACCCATATGTCTATCAACAAACCAATGGATAAACAAAATGTAGTACATACACACAATAGAATATTATTTGGTCTTAAGTGAAAATGAAGTTCTGAGATACTCTGCAACGTGGAAGAACCTTGAAAGCATGCTCAGTGAAACAAGCCAGACACATGAGGACAAAAATTGCATGATATTACTTATAAGGGATGACTAGAAATTGCAAATTGGCCGGGATAGAAAGCAGATTAGAGGTTACCAGGGGAGAGGTAAGGGGGAGTGGAAAAAAAAGGACAGATGAGGAAGAAGCAGGATGTTCTGGTAGGCACAGAGTGGTGGTTATGTCCCTTCCCCATGCCACCCTCCAGCAGCATTAAGCAGGAAAGAATCCATCTGTCTGTCCATCACTTGTCCACGACCCACCCAGTTACCTGCACCCAGCCCACACACACACACCCCATCCATCCACTACCTTCTTCCAAAAAGATTTTGGTAGGTGGGAGAGCTGTGGAAGGACACCGAGCAGAGAGCTGACTGGTGAATGTGGGGGGAAAAAGTGCAGTGCTTTTTGCTTTTGTTCCTTGCCTGATTTTTTTTCAATGAGCATGTGTTACTTCTACAATTAGAAAAACATATAAAGCTCTTTACATTAAAACAAGCAAACATTCAAACTATCAGTGGTGACAGAGAGCCTTTAAGTAATCAAGACCCTAACGGGATTAAGGGAACTGGGCTGAGAGGAGTGGGGGTTCAGGGAATGGTGGTCTGTCTTAGGTAAGATTTCCCAGAGGTGGACTCCAACAGGGATTGGTAGGTAATCGATTTATTGCAGAAACATTCTTGGGAGAAGCCAGCAAGGGAACCCTGGACAGGAAGGGGCAGAAGCAAGGGTGCAGCGTTCATAACCCTGCTCTACTCATTGGCTAAGGGCCACTGAATGAGCGGCAAATGCCCAGGCATGTCCAACTCTCTGTACTTGCTGATGCAGTTGTTCCAGTTGCCTAAGAGCAGCCCTCCAAAGAGAGGTGCAGAGGATGGAATTAGAAGCCTGTCACCCAGCAGCTGGAGAAAAGGCCCATAGCACTGGTAAATGGATCCAAGGGCAGCTGGTAGCACCCCAAAAGCATCCACCACAGTGTTACAGAGATTCTACTGATTGAGAACTCAGAACTAAAGCACAGATTGCTCCTTTGCTCGTATTGCTTCTTCTTTTTTTTTTTTTTTAATTAAATTCAGTTTTATTGAAATACATTCACACACCATACAATCATCCATGGTATACAATCCACTGTCCACAGTATAACATAGTTATGCATTCATCACCACAATCTATCTCTGAACATTTTCCTTACATCAGAAAGAACCAGAACAAGAATAAAAAATAAAAGTGAAAAAAGAACACCCAAATCATCCCCCCATCCCACCCCATTTGTCCTTTCGTTTTTATCCCCATGTTTCTACTCATTCATACACTAGATAAAGGGGGTGTGATCCACAAGGTCTTCACAATCACACTGTCACCCCTTGTAATCTACATTATTATATAATTGTCTTCAGGAGTCCAGACTGCTGGGTTGGAGTTCGGTAGTTCCAGATATTTACTTCTAGCTATTCCAATACATTAAAACCTAACACATGTTACCTATATAGTGCATAAGAATGTCCACCAGAGTGACCTCTCGACTCCATTTGAAATCTCTCAGCCACTGAAACTATTTCGTCTCATTTTGCATCCCTCTTTTGGTCAAGAAGATACTGTCAGTCCCATGATGCCGGGCCCACATTCATCCCTGGGAGTCATATTCTGCATTGCCAGGGAGATTTACACCCCTGGGAGTCAGGTTCCACGTAGGGGGGAGGGCAGCGAGTTCACCTGTCTAGATGGCTCAGTTAGAGAGAGAGAGGGCCACATCTGAGCAACAAAGAGGTACTCAGGGGGAGACTCTTAGGCACAACTATATGCAAGTTTAGCCTCTCCTTTGCAGTAACGAGCTTCACAAGGGCAAGTCCCATGATCGAGGGCTCAGCAAATCAAACCGCCAGTCCCAATGTTTGTGACAACATCAACACCAGTCCAGGTGAGGATGTCCAACAGATCCGCACCCTCCCCCAGATCCTCGGGGCTCGGGAGGGGGAGGCTGTAAATATATTTTTTATTATCTGCCCAGATTACTCTGGGATGTGTCACTATTTCACTCCAGCCTATACTAACCTACCGTATCTCACTTCCTATTCAAAGTTCCATGTAATTGCAGTGTTTGAACAAATCGACTGTAGAGTTGTACCGTTTAGAAAATTTAGATCCTTTACCAAATAGATATCTCTTCCCTTGGTCTCATATGGAAGTTGAAGTTTTAAAACACAATCAGTTTCAACCTTTACCCTTTGGCCTGGCTTGCCCTGGTCTTAACCAGACCTGCTTCATTCATATCACTAATTGAAGTCTGGGCTCTTTTTCAGCTTTTTTTTTTTTATTTTAACAGTGGCTGTATGCACTAATACTGACATTCATATCTGCCGAGCTCTAGCTCTGAGTTTCAGGTGTCTCAGAGATACACATTGTTCCAGAGACCAATCAGGTTATACACTAGGGGATCAGCATCTCAAAGTTTAGAGATAGGCCTTACAATTCAGGGATAGAGTTAACTGCTGTAACAGCTTACAATCTAGGGACTATTACAATTATTATGTCCACGTTAGGCTATGTTCTAAGATTCAATTCTGAGTTTACACATTGTAGTTAGTCCATATTGGTGAGACATTAAAGTGTTTGCCTTTATTTCTGGTGTACTTCACTCAAATACGGTGTACAAGATCCATTCACCTCATTGTGTGTCTCACAGCTTCACTCCTTCTTGTAGTTGCTCAATGTTCCACTGTATGTGTACACTACAGTACACCATTCCATTATTCAGTCAATGTACCCTTAGGTCATCTGCACCCTTTGCAAATCATGAATACTGCCTCCATGAACACCAGTTTGCAATTTGATGCCATTTGATGCTGAAGGACTACAGAATGTTTAGTATTGATTGCATAGATCCAGAAATAGATAGCATAATACTGTGTGATGGTAGCACAGTACTGTAAGTACACTGGACAAAGATGTCTGTGAGAAAAGCTGAAAGAGGTGGGATAGGAGAATGTATCGTATTGCTTCTTTCTGCCTCTTGCCCCTTCACCACCACTGCACAGATCTCTGCAGCCTAGAGAAGCAAGGATGAAATGACAGACACATTTCCACCTGTGCCTTTCCCTTACTAATTACAGTAATCATTATTTCACCAGCTATTTCTTGAGTACTTACGATGTGCCAGACACAATGCATACAAGCTATGGTTATACACCTTTCTTCATTAAACAGGTCAAATAGCAAAGGACTCTGTAGGAGGCAAAGGAAAGAAATTCATTCACATATATATATATGTACATCTAAATTACATGTAAAATATCTGATATATTAAATATTATCTTATATATATATGTATGTATATCAGAAATTGTCCCCAATTCACAGGCAGATGTATGTGACCCTCTGCTCTCCTGAAGCATTCCAATCTTCATCTCAAAGTGCAACTGTATGTGGCTTTTTGTGAACAGACCATATCTGTATCTGAAGCGACAGTGCCCATCTTGTGTCTGTCCCTTCTGGCAGAAGAACTAACAGTGTTTGTTTAAAAAGAGACCATGACAGTAGCATGGTCTAACACAGATCTTACCCACTCCTTTAGAGAATATCTTTGCATTTAAAGAGTCCTCAAGAAACAGTTTAATAAGGAGAGTAGCTGACACCCTGCCAATTTCTACTTAAAGTTGCTCAGCCTGTCGAATATGAAAAAGATTGGAGAGTACCAAAAGTTGGATGCTGACAATCCAGGAAAAAAAAAGCAAAATTAGACTTAGGTAAGGTGAAGTTTCAGTAAGTCTTAGATTTAATGTTTATTTTAGCTATGTATTTTTCCCTTTTAGAATTAAAAAAAACAACTGCCCTCATGACATACTATCCAAATTTATTGCACAATATATTGCAGTAGTTCTTTTAATTTTTTAAAATTTAAAAGTTTAAAATTTCCATGATTTTATTGTATAACGAGGTATTGAAACATCTAAACAAATCAATATCTGGGAAGTGAGGCAGCTGCTTTCTCCTTCACTTCTTTGGGTTTACTAGGGCAATGTGTCAGTAGTTTAAAAAAAAAAAAGAAAAGACAACCTTTTGCATTACTTAAGTCTTTCCAAGGCATGGGCTGGTACAACATAAACTTCTGTTAGAAGCAACTAAGTCTTGCATCCAAACATCATGCACAACACCTTGGTGGCAGCAGCTCACTGAGCCCACTCCCACCACGGCCCTGCTCATTTGTGTATGATATCTAGAGATTCTGGAGGAGTGTGAATAGTTTTGGGAAGAAGAGGGAGGAAACAGCATAGGTGCCTGGCTGGGAGGCGGTAAGCCAAAGTTGTACAGGGCAAGCCTGAACATGTGGTTGGTGCAAACCCAAGCATCATTGATGTTCTTTAATAGGAACATCTGGTGGAACCCCATGATGGGGTCTTCATTGGCCTTGAGCTGGCCCACAACCATGCTGATGATGCAGCTATCCGGCGTAGGCTGATGGTCCTGTACCGCGATGCTGTGCTGGATTTTCTGGAACGAAAGGCTAGACAACTTCTTCACAATGGCAGTTTTCCCCTGGAACTGCTGTCCTTCCCACGTAAGGCATGACGCGTCAATATAAATTATTCGTAGTTGGGTTCTGTCATTATCAAATAACTGGTAGTAATGCTGAATGAAGCTGGATCCAATCTGCTTCCAAATCAGTTTGTCTCCCTCCCATAAAGGCCAGCCCAGGGCCTCACAGTTGGCAGTGAAATGGAGGGGTTCTCTTATATTTCAGTTTGGGGGGCACCATTTAAGAATCATATCTTTATCAGTGTAGAGATGAGTATATTCATGAAAGTATAGTTAAGGATTATATCTTTATGGTAATGAAAGTATAATGGTAAAAGTATAGTCTTACTATTACATATGTGACTCTTAAATGGTGCACTTATAAAAGAAAAAGGCAAGGAAATGGTTATCACAAAAGTGAAAGTGAAGTGGTGGTTTCTTCCATGAGGGTGAGAGGGAGTTACAATGGGGAGGGGCTCAAGGTGAGTGAGTTCCCAGGATATTGGCAATGTTGTCAACCTGGGTGGGGTTACAAAGCTTTTATTTAATAATAATTCACTAAACTTTAGTTTAGGCACTTTTCACATGAATGTGTCACAATAAAGAAGAAAAGTGAATTTTACTTGAAAATCTCACAATCCCATGTTATTCCATGTACTTAAGTGGTAGTCAGGGTGACGGTGTAGCTCTTGGGGCCCACATCCCCCTATTAAAATCAACAAAGAAGTCCACCATTGTTACCTTAGGTTTTTCTCTTAGAAGGTGTATTATTTTCCTAGGGCTGCCATAACAAATTACCACAAATTTGGTGGCTTAAAGCAACAGCTTTTTTTTCTCTCAGAGTGCTGGAGGCTAGAAATCCAGGTGTCATCAGCTGCCTCCGAGGGCTTTAGGAAAGGATCCTTCCTTGCCTCATCCACCTTCTGGTGGTCCCAGGCACATCTTGGGCTGTGGCGGCATAACTCCAATCTCTGCCTACCTCCACCTTCACATTGCCTTCTCAGTGTCCTCTCCTCCTTATATGGGGACATGAGTCGTTGGGTTTAGGGCTTATCCTAAAACCATGAAGGCTATGTTTCAAGATCCTTGACTAGTTACAACTACAAATTCTCTATAGGTCATGTTCTGTTGGTCTGGGTGCATATGAATTTTGGGGGGACACTAATTCAACCCACTACAGAAGGTAAATTTGCAAGTCGGTTTGGCTTAATGATTTGGTGATCACATTTAGAAGTGGAAATAGCTCCTTGAATATATTTGGTTGCATGACAGGAAAGGGCAAATACTACGCAAATAATGGCCAATAGAAGTCAACATTGCGGACAGATTATATTTTATGGAAACACTGGGTTTTTCCGTCTTTAAGGAGAAGATTCTAAAGGAAAGAAATGTAGGTTTCATATTTTAAAATATTAGACAGTAAACTCCATCAACCCAGATTTTCACTAATACTGCCACAAGTTATCATGGTGTAATAGAAATAATACCCAGCATCCATCTCACTATTTAATATTTCTATCATGTGCATTTTGAAATTGCCAACAAACTACTATAATCCTAATACAATAGAGTTTTCATGAATAGTCACTTATTATCTTGAGGGTAGTCCAATGGGTTTTTTAAGATAACGGCTTTATTGAGATGTAATTCTCTTACCACACAATTCACCCCCTTAAACAGTAAAATTATTTTTTTTAGTATATTGACAGAACTGTACAATCATCAGCACAATCAATTTTAGAACATTTTCATCACTACTATCAGTAGACATTCTCTATTTCACCCCAGCTCCCCTGACCACCTTCACCATCATCACCACCACTTTTGGTTATTTCCACATTTTGGTTATTATAAATAATGCTGCTAAGAACATTTGTGTACAAGTTTTATGTGGACATATGTTTTCAATTCTCTTGAGTATATTCCTAGGAGTGGAACTGCTGGTCATACATGGTAAGTCTCTATTGAACCATGTGAGGAACTGCCAGACTGTTTTCCAAAGCACTGCCCATTTTACATTCCCACCAGCAGTTTATGAGAATCCCAATTTCTCCACATAATTTCCAGCACTTGCTGTTATCTGTCTTTTTTATTATAGCCATCCCTTACAGTGGATATGAAGTAACATCTTTTTTGTGGTTTTTATTTGCATTTCCCTGATAGCTAATGATGTTGAGCATCTTTTCTTGTGCTTGTTGACCACTTGTTTATCTTCTTTGAAGAAATGTTTATTCAGAAACTTTGCTCATTTTTAAATTGGGTTATTTGTCTTTTTATTATTGAATTATAAGTGTTCCCTAGATACTCTAGGTACAAGTCCTTGTTAAGATATATGAATTGCAAAAATGTTCTCACATTCTGTGAGTTATCTGTTCGTTTTCTTGATGATGTCTTTTGAAGCACAAAAGTTTTTTATTTTTGTGATGTTCCATTTATCTATATTTTCTTTTGTACTTTGTGCTTTGGGTGTCATATCTGAAAAACCATTACCTAATCCAAGGTCATAAAGATTTATGTCTAAGTTTTCTCCTAAGAGTTTTAGAGTTTTAGCTATTATATTGAAGTATCTGATTCTTTCTTTTAATTAATAGACTTTATTTTTTAGAACAGTTTTAGATATAGAAGATAGTACAAACAATTCCCATATACCTCCTTCACCTAGTTTCCACTATAATTAACATCCGACTTAAGTATAGCACATTTATTATAATTAATGAAGTAATATTGATACACTATTATTAACTAACTACTTTGGTTCATTCATATTTCCTTAAATTTTACTCAATATCCTTTCTCTGTCTCAGGGTCCCACCCAGAATACCACACTACATTTAGTTGTCATGTCTCCTTAGGCTCCTCTTAGCTATGACATTTCTCAAACTCTGTTTTGGACGAACTTGATAGTTTTCAAGAGTATTCATCAGGAATATTGTAGGATACAACTGTACTGGAATTTGTCTGATTTTTTTTTTTCATGGTTAGACTGGGGTTGGATTTTGGGGGACGAAGATCATAGAAGTAAAGCCCTTGATCCACTTTGAGTTGATTGTGTTATATGGTATGAGGTAGGAGTCCAAGTTTAATCTTTTGCACATGGATATCCAATTGTAACAACACCATTTATTGAAAAGACTATTCTTCACCCCTATTGAATTTTCTTGGCACCCTTGTCAAAAATCAATTGACAGGGAGGCAGGGCAAGATGGAGTCATAGGGAGGTGTAAAATTTAGTTAGTCCTTTAGAACAACTAGTAAATAGCCAGGAACAGCTAGTAAATAGTCTGAAACAACTGTTTGGGGGACATCTGTAACTGGACACACATTGTACACCAGTCTGGAATGGGTGACAGGACTAAGACCACAGCATAGGACTGTAAGTAAAACTCCCAAAACTGTGGAGGTGGTGCCCCTCCCCCACGGGCACAGCAGGCTGAGTTGGAACACTTTCCTGTGGGAAAAAGAAGCGTCTCTGCTAGAAGCAAGGGAAGGTAACTCAACCAAACCCAACTGCAGTTTTAATTAACAAATTTTGACTACTGAATACAAGCTATGAGCACAGATAAACCCTGAGCAAGCAGGAAAGGAACCCTGAGATCTCTCTCAGCAGAGAGGAGGCAGAGTTGATGGCAAAAAAATAATAATAAATAAATAAAAACAGAGGCTTTTGGAGATGGCTGAGCTCAAAATAATGGAAAACAGCTGTGTTCCAAGAAAAGGGGCCCATAGAACCAGATACCAACTCTGACTCTTGACTAGAGAAATAGGGGGGCTGGGGACAGTCTCTGAAAAGGGGATTTATTTCCTTTTTCATTGTTTTTCTCTCATTCTAAGTAGCTCATTAGAGAAAGCCTCAGGCATTTTCAGTTGTCAGCATTGACCCAGGCAAGGGTGGAGCTAAGATAATCAGAGAGACAAAAGAAGAAGTCAAGTGAAGCAGATAATTCCCTAAGTGTCATAGTTTCCCTAAGAAAAGGGGGTGGGGCTCAGCTCAAGGGGCTGCCTTCCCTCAGAGAATTCAGACCCCAGGGCCTGGGGGGAAAAAAACACAGAAACAGCTTAAGCTTGGCTTCTGACCACCCTCATCCCAAGCAGGGACAGGATCTTCTGAGAATTAAAGGCACCACACCTCTTTAGACCAGTGGGGAGTGGTGGGCTGATAAGCACCACTTGCTAGACAAAGTAGGAAAATCACAGAGTCTAGAGGCCTCACAGGAGACTCTGACAATCTTCTGGGTCTCATCCCCAGAGAAACTTGATAATGATTACACCCTCCTCCTGAGACCTAGGCCCATCTGGCCTGGGAAAATCTGATTGGGGTAATCAAGGAAACCAGATGCCTAGACAACAAAAACTTGTTAGTCACACTAGGAAAATCGAAGATATGACCCAGTGAAAGGAACAAACTTACACTTCAAATGAAATATAGGAGTTGAAACACCTTTAATTAAAGGTGTTCAAACAAATATGCTAAATCAAATCAACAAGCTGAAGGAAAATTTGTCCAAAGAGATGAAAGATATAAAGAAGACACTGGATGACAATAAAGAAGAATTCATAAGCTTGAGAAAAACAAATGGCAGAACTTATGGGAATGAAAGTCACAACAGAAGAGATGAAAAACACAATGGAGACATACAACAGCAGATTTCAAGAGGCAGAAGAAATGATTCATGAACTAGAGGACAGAACATCTAAAATCCTACACAGAAAAGAATAGATAGAGAAATACATAGAAAAATTGAGCAGTGTTGCCAGGAATTGAATGACAACATGAAACACATGAATATACATGTCGTGGGTGTCCCAGAGGAGAAGGGAAAAGGGGAAGAAACAATAATGGAGGAATAGTCACTGAAAATTTTCTATCTCTTATGAAAGACATAAAATTACAGATCCAAGAAGCTCAGCATACCCCAAACAGAATAGATCTGAATATACCTACTCAAAGACATGTAATAAACAGATTATCAAATGTCGAAGACAAAGAATTCTGAAAGCAGCAAGAGAAAATCAATCCATCATATACACAGGAAGATTGATGACTTTGTGCAGATTTCTCAGCTGAAACCATGGAGGCAAGAAGGCAGTTGAATATGTATTTAAAATACTGAAAGACAAAAACTGCCAACCAAGGATTCTATATCCAGCAAAACTGTCCTTCAAAAATGAGGGAGAATTTAAAGCATTTTCAGACAAACATACACTGAGAGTTTGTGAACAAGATACCTGCTCTACAAGAAATACTAAAAGGAGCACAACAGGCAGTAGGACAAGATAAAAGAGATGTTTGGAAGGCTAGGGGTATGTATGATAAAGACTGGGACTGTATAACTTAGTGAAACCTAGAGTTGTCAAATGATTGTGATTAAATGTACTAATATAAGAATGTTATTACATGAGGGTAAACAAATCAATGTCAACAGTGCAAGGTATTGAAAATAGGATGGTATAGGGGACAAATACATTCACTGCAAACTAGAGTCCATAGTTAAGAGTAACATTGTAATATGCTTCCATTAATTGTAACAAAGGCAATATACTGAAGCTAAATGTCTATAAGAGGAGTATATAAGGGAGTGGTATGGGATTCTTGGTGGTGGTGTTGTAAATAAACTTTTATTGTAGTTTATTTTAATTTTTTCTTCTTTTATTTTTTATATTCCTCATTTTTTTCTTCTTTTCCTCTTTCTTTGCAGTAGAAGTAGATTGTGGTAGTCAATTCATAACTATGTGATGATACTGGGAATCATTGATTGTTTACTTAAGATTGGTTGCATGGTGTGTGAATAAAACTGTTTAAAAAATAAACAGAGGGATACAAGTGCAGGGGAAAATATGGAAAGAGGGATGTACCTAATTGCCGTTGTTGGGGAAGTAGAATGGTGTAGCCCATCTGGAGGGCAGTGTGGTGGTTCCACAGGAAGCTAAATATGGGGTTGCCATATGGTCCTGCAACTCTATTATTGGGTGTATACTTGGAGAACTGAGAGTAGGGACATGAGTGGACATTTGCACACTTGTGTTTGTGGTTACAGTATTCACAATTCACAATGGAGGGAGGTGGCCTAAGGATACATCAACTGAGGAATGGAATGGTGAACTATGGTGTATATATACAATGGAATGTTGAGCGGTGGCAAAAGGAATGAAGTTGTAAGGCATGCAACTAGGTGAAAGGAACTTGAGGACAGTATTTTGAGTGAAATGAAACAGAAATGAAAAGAGAAACATTTTAATGCCTCACTAATATGGACTAATTATAATGTGGAAACACTGAGAATTGAATCTGAGAGCATAGGTTATCAGGGGAAGTCTTATTGTAAAGGTTCCTAGATTGTAAGCTCTTACAGCAGTTACATTTATTTATGAGTTATAACAGTTATTTCTAAATTTTAAGATTCTGAGCTGTTTGTGTGTGACATGGTCAGTCCCTGGAGCTTTGAGCATCTGTCTGGCACCTGGGACTTGGAGCCAGAGTTTGGCAGCTTTGAGTGTCAGCATTGTACCATGAAGCAACTGTTAAAGAGGCTGAAAAGGAGATCAGACTTCGATTGGAGATATGAACGAAATGGACTTGATTGAGACTGGGGTAGATCAGACTAAAGGGTAGAGGATGATATTGACTGCATTTTAAAACTTTAGCTTCCATGTGGGACCAAAGGAGGTGTTGTTTATTTGGTGCAAAATCTATATTTTCTCTAGCACACTATCTAATTTAACTCGTATGGTTAGTTTACTCAAATACCATAATTACATGGTACCTTGAATAGGGAGCAAGATCGGGTTGGTTTGTATAGGTTAGTGTGAAACCCTGATACATCCCGGAGTAATTTGGGCAGAAAATTTTATTTCCTCTTGGGGAACTGGGGAAAATGTGGAAATATTAAACCTCCCCACCTGGGGAATTACTGATATTCTCACAAGTAGTGGGGACTACCAATTTAGTAGGCCAAGCCCTTGATCTTGGGGCTTGCCCTTAAGAAGCTTGTTACTGCAAAGGAAAGGCTAAGCCTATTTGTAATTGTGCCTAAGGGTCACCCCCAGAAAACCTCTTGTGTGCTCAGATGTGGCCTCTCTCTCTAAGCCCACTTGGCAGGCGGACTTGCTGCCTTCCCCCCTGCATGGGACATGACTCCCATGGGTGTGGATTTTCCTGGCATTGTAGGATTGAGAAAGGCTTCTGGACCAAAAAGAGGAAGAGAAATGAAACAAAATAAAATTACAGCATCTGAGAGATTTCAGATGGAGTCAAGAGGTCACTCTGGAGGTTACCGTTTTTAGTTTTTGTTTATTAGAATAGCTAGAAGGAAATACCTGAATCTGTTGAACTACAATCCAGTACCCTCGATTCTTGAAGATGAGTGTATAATTATATAGCTCATACAGTGTGACCTTGTGATTGTGAAAACCTTATGGCTCATATTCCTTTTATCCAGCGTATGGACAGATGAGTAGAAAAAGTGGGGAGAAAAAGTAAATGAATAATTGGGGACAGGATGGCTATGGGATGTTTTAGATGTTCTTTTTTGCTTCTATTTTTATTCTTGTTTTTACTTTTTTTTTTTTTGGAGTAATGAAAATGTTCAAAAATTGATTGTGGTGATGAATGCACAACTATATGATGATACTGTGAACAATTATTTTACACTTTGAATGATTGTATGGTATGTGAATCCATTTCAATAAAATTGTATTAAAAATAAAATAACATGAAAGGAAAAAAATCAATTTACCATAAATGTGAGGGTTTATTTCTAGACTCTGAATTCTATTCCATTGATCTATGTATGTCTGTCCTTATGTCAGTACCATACAGTCTTGATTACTGCAGCTTGTAGTAAGTTTGAAATCAAGAATGTGAGTCTTCCAACTTTGTTCTTCTTTTCAATATTATTTTGGGTATTCTGGGTCTTTTGAATTCCCATATGAATCTTAGCATCAGCTGGTCAATTTCCTTTTTAATTCTCCTTATCTTTCAACATGGGATGTCTTTCCATTTATTTAGGCCTTTACTCTCTTTCAACAATGTTTTGTAGTTTTCAGAGTATACGTTGTGCAAGTATTTTTAAATATTATTCTAAATTGTTTTATTATTTTTGATGCCATTTTAAATGGAATTGTTTTCTTAATTTCATTTTCCAATTGTCTATTTTTAGTGTGTATAAATAAAATTGATTTTTATATTGATCTTATTCCCTGCAAACTTGCTGAATTGTTTATTAGTTCTAATAGTTTTCTAGTGCATTCTTTAGGATTTTCTATATATGAGATTAAGTCATCTGCTACCAGAGATAGTTTTACCACTTCCTTTTTGGTCTGGTTGCCTTTTATTTCATTTTCTTGCCTAATCGCCCTGGCCAGGAACTCCAGTACATTGTTGACTAGAAGTGGTAAGAACTACTTTTTGTCTTGTTCCTGACCTTAGGAGGAAGGTGTTTTACTATTGAATATGATGTTAGCTGTGGGTTTTCATCCATGCCCATTATCAGGATGAGAAAGTTCCCTTCTATCCCTAGTTTGTTGTATGTTTTTATCAGAAAGGAATGAAGGTGGCTAATTCTGTATCCACCTTACACTTCCAAATTCTTACCCTCTCTATCTGCACCCACCAATTTGGTTTTAGTCTCTTGCATTAAAAGCATACTCCACCTAGATGATACACTCATTAGAAGGTCTCTGTCTTGTTGCATTCATTTTTTTATCTCCCAGAATCCACAGCAGAGTAATTTACATATGACTAGTCCTCAATATTTCTTTTAACAAAAGTAAACAGAAAAACATCATTTTAGCTGATGATATCTACTAAAGTTATTTCCAATACTGTTTGGTGCTAGCTCTCTGACTTTATGGTATGCCATAATTGGTGTACAACATTATCCACAAGGACAATTCATTAATTATAATAGTATTTGCTGAGTTTAATCTACATGACATGTTGGGGATAAAATAGTGGGCAAAAACAGACACGACCCTGCTCTAGTAGAACTTAAGCTCTATTTGTTGTTCATTGTAAATGAGGGCATTGTAAACTAAAAATGAAGACTAAAAAGAAATATCAGAGTTGGTATTCTGGAACAAACAAGTGCAGCTCTGTATATAGCCAGCATCTTTCCAATCAGTGCTTAGGCCATAAAATTTATAAAATATTTTTCATTATCATTTCTAACCAACTATAACATCTTTAGTTCAAAACTAACTACAAAATTAAAAAAAAAAATGACACCATTGCTCTGTTTTTATCATTTTGATTTTTATTATTGAACATGAGATGATTCCTTAGCTGAATGTCCAAATGCAGTGTAAATATGCTCACACAGTTAACCTCCTTGGCAATGACAACCCCATGCTCCTCTGCCTGGTTCATGAGAGTCTAACTCGGTTCCTAAGGTGTGTACTTTTCAATGATGCTTTTCAAAAAGATGGTTTTCTAAAGGGGTTCCATGTTCAAAATTAGAGAAAAGTGCTCAGGGACTCATGAAGGCTCTGAGAAGTCCTGCAGTAAAGAAATCTGCTTGACATGTATTACGGTCTTCCACAATTGCTTCATCAGGAAACCATTTTCCAAAACATACACATTAATATCTTAAAAAAATAATATTCTAGAAAGATACTATTGGATACGCTTGTTTAACTTATTCAGATCCTACTCCAGTACCTTAAAAAAAATTTTCTGTCATTATAGGAACTTTTAAATTTAGTGAGTTATTCTGAGTCCATTTTGATCAATCCCATTATGTAGAGTTCTGGTCTATCAAAATTCTACTTTGTCTTTTAATGAACAAAACAGCTTAGATGAGAGCAAAAACAGTAACTCTTTACCATCAGAAGTATTCAGATAATGAACCTTACCTGGATACATATGAGGGCCTTCAAAGGATTCATCTCATAAGCTTACGTGTAGTTCATTTTTTATACCTTCATTTTACTTTTATTTTCCTTGGTTTTTCTTTACTTTGGCAGTCTTAAGATAAATTTCCAGTTTTTTAAAATAGACTTCAGTAAAGTTCTATTCCCAGAGATTATTTTTTATTAGTCTCTTAAGCAAGTTACACAATTCAAATCACCTCTCCCTGTCCATCCATCTGCTTGTTTTGCTTTTCTTCCTCTCTGCTGCATTCAGTGTAGAAATCCTCTATGCCTTCTCTCTCCCCTCCCTGCCCACTGCCCTAAACTCTCCCCCACCGTTCTGTCTATCCTCTCTGTCAGGGTCCGGAGCCCCTTCTGTTCAGATGGCCCTGGGCCCACCTGTACCGGCCCCATCTGTCAGCAAAGCAGTCCCAGCGTCCCACAAACCTGGTGGAGGAAATTCTCCTCTGAAGAATTGACGTCACTAGGTGTTCTCCTGAGAGTTGTGCCCTGAAAAATTAGCTACACTGAGGAAGAATAAAGAGCATTTCAGCATGGGATAGAGACATTCATTCCACATGCATTAATAAAATACACCTCCCATCCAGCACCACATTCAAGTTTGAGCATTATTTAACATTAACCAGAAAATTAAAGGAAAATAGAATTTACAAAGATAATCTTTTCAGACTAATCAGAAATTTAAAAATAAGTATTTATATTGTGAGACATCAGATCAAGTGAATAAAATCCATTTTCTAAATCTAGCATGACCAAACACATTTGCAAGAGTACATGAGTATATGAGTACATGGGTTCATTTCTTCTTTTTGCTTCCGATTCAAATAAGGCAGCAATCTTTCTGGAAGGTCGTTCAGTTTTAGTTCCTTGACACATTTGTGAAGAAGACAAGGAAACGTTTCCTTGAAAGAAATGTTTATTTCTAATATTTGAAATTCTCTTGCCTCCTACAAAATATTTATACTGAAAGAAAGAGAAGTTCTACAATTGAGTAACAGTAAAGCTTGGCTATTTTTTCCCATCTGAAATTGGATTAATATTTAACCTAGATTTGTGTGCCGATTTAGAGACAAAAGTGCCAACTGGAGAACAGAATGGTCACAGCCAGCCATTGTACAGGGTATTTGTGCCAGGACTGAGCAAGGTCTAAAAACATTGATGGCACCTGAAATTCATATATTAGAACCCTTTGATGTACAAGCCGGCCTCTTGGTTCTGATGTTCCCTTGCCTGTTCCCTTGTGTGTGTGTGAGTGAAGCGCTGCAGTGACCCTGTTTATCTGGCCCCTGCACAACATTGTCAGGACACATTTCCATTTTCCAAGTGACTGCTGCCACTGGGCTGCAGTCTGTGCTCATTTCTCGAGTAGCTAAACCCTTTGACACTGTGGTTTTTAATTAAAATTACATTAAAGTTAATCAACCAGAAAGAGGCTGCTGTAGAAGGCAGGTTTGATTGCAACCTGCAAAGGGCATGGAGGCTGCCAACTTGCTAAAGATGTGCCTGCAGATGCCAATCTGCCCGCATGAGCCCCACGGTTACAGAACTGCTGAGAAGAGGTCAGTTCTGCTTGCATTTTCCCTGGGACTGTCAAAAAAATCGCAATGGCAAAAGCATGCTATAAAGTTAAAAAGCAGACAAGCCTTTCCAAAGCACACCATCCTGACATTTCTGTTACTGCCCCAAACCACTGATGCAAAGCTGTCACATCCCAACTGTTTTGTCTTCAGACACAGTTAGACTCAACCCAGAGTCACTGGGTTTGTTGTTTGGCAACACGTCGGATACTCTTAGAAGATCCTGTCGTCTTCTACAGGCTGTATTTCTGGCATGTGTTTGGCTTTGCTTTGTTTTAAAAGGGACAGAGGTTCATCTCCAGGTTCTTTGCAAAAAGGGCTTTATTGGAAAATGACTGTATGCAGCACAGCATATCTTCATGCATTCTGAATTAAGAGATTATCAAATAAAAATTCACATCTAAGATTTATTAGTTGTTATTTCACACTTACTGGATATTGCAGTGGCGCTGAGGCTAAAATTTAAACTTCTGTCCAGTTCTTATTTGATTAATTTACTTAATATCCCAGGCCTTAACAAAGTTCCTGACACTTGGTAAGAAACTGATTGATTTTGGATTAATGGATGAATGAGTAAATGAATGCATGAGAGAGAGCACTGTCTATCAAAACTAATACTATCCATGCTTTTTTCTAAAGCTATATAACCATCATTAATACAAAAAGCCAGCCATTGTTTTGCCTTGAGTTTCAACTCTGCTCTATTGTTAATTGCTGCCTAAATCACTGTGTTGAGAAGGATTCTGGAGCTATATCCATGTAACTGGGCAGAGAGAATGATCCCTGCCAAAAGGTCCAAATATGGGAATGCAGTCCACATGACAATATATTTGCTATCCTTGTTCTAGGTCTTGGGTAGCTATCTAAGGGTCATGCTGGAATTCTATAGTGGCTTGGAAGAAATTGAACAAATCTTCTCGGAATGATCTGCAAGGAAAGAATGAAGTTTGAAAAAGAAAAGTAACCTAACAGAATTCCAAATCCTCTTGAAGGCTGACATTTTATTTTAATAGCCCATGAATGGTTTCCTGAGTCCACCAACTGATTCCAGGCAGCCCATTGGTCCTGTAATTTTTATACTTGTCTATGCATATCCATGTCATGTATGGGGTCTGCCTGGATGCTCCACTCAGTAGCAAGTTTCTTGAGGCAGGCTAGTCCCAGTTGCCTTGTACATCCTAGAAGTGAACATCAATGACTGGCAAAGTGACTCCCTGTGAAAAACTATTTATAAAAACAATTCTGTTCTTTGAAAAAGAATTCTGTTCTCTGTAGTGTTCCATATTCTTTGGAAACAGGTAAAAGATTTGATGTATGGGTATTAATTTGTCTTTAGAATATCCTTTTCTTATTGATGGTGTCATGAAGTAAAATCAAACTAAATTCTTGAACACCACTTTCTTTTAATGTTCCTTTATATGTCACTGATATAAAATCAGTCAATCTAAACATTCTTTTAAATAGACTTTTTAAATATAATTTTATTGAGAAATATTCACATCCCATACTATCATCCAAAGTGTACAATTATTGTTCACAGTGTCATCATATAGTTGTGTATTCATCACCACAATCAATTTTTGAAAGTTTTAATTACTGAAAAAAATAAAAATAAGGATAAAAATTAAAAGAACACCCAAAATATCCCATACCCCTCTCCCTACTATTATCCATTTGGTTTTTGTCCCAATTTTTCTACTCAACTGTACACTGGGAAAACAGAGTGTGAGCCACAAGGTTTTCACAGTCACATGGTCACACTGTATAAGCTATATAGTTATACAATCATCTTCAAGAATCAAGGATACTGGGCTGCAATTCAACAGTTTCAGGTATTTCCTTCTAGCCATTCCTATACACTAAAAACTAAAAAGGGATATATAATGCATAAGAATAGCCTCCAGAATGACTTAACAACTCAGCTTGAAATCTCTCAGCCACTAAAACTTTATTTTGAGTCATTTCTCTTCCCCCTTTTGGTCCAGGAGGCTTTCTCAATCACATGATGCCAGGTCTGGGCTCATCCCTGGGAGTCATCTCCCATGTTGCCAGAGAGATTTACACCCCTGGGAGTCATGTCCCACATAGAGGAGGAAGGCAGCAAGTCCACTTGCCAAGTTGGCTTAGAGAGAGAGGCCACATCTGACCAAAACAAGAGGCTTTCTGGGGGTGACTCTAAGGACAATTATAAGTAGGCTTAGCCTCTCCTTTGCTGTAGCAAGCTTCATAAGGGCAAGTCCCGAGATCAAGGGTTTGGCCTACTAGTCCCCAGTGCTTGCGAGAATATCAGTAATTCTCCAGGTGGGGAGGTTTAATGTTTCCACATTTTTTCCCCAGTCCCTCAAGGAGGCTTTGCAAATACTTTTTTTTTTTTTTTACATTTTTTTAAATTTTATTTTGAAATAAATTCAAAGTTATAGGAACAGTTGCAAAAACAATACTAACCCCTTACAAAGAATTCCATCATACCCTGACCCGCCTCCCCCGATAGCTCAATCCACCAACCTTAACATGCTGTCACATCGCTATTTCTTTCCCTTCCTCCCTATCTATCATCCATTATCTATTGCTCTGTCTTCTGGACCTGTGAGAGCTAGCTGCACACATCCTTGAATATACACTATAATTCATGTATACACTTCCCATGAACAAGAACATTCTTTTATGCAATCCCATTAAGCGCAGCTAAGAAGTACAAGAGGCTCAACAATGATACAAAGCTTACATTCTATATTTCCTTTTCCTTATGTCTCAACTGTGTCCCTTTGAGCCACCTGTCCTCTATTCTCCAATTCCATCCAAGTTCATCCTTGGCATTCAATCATCTATTTAGACTGTCTTTTTTTTTTTTTTAAGTTGTGGGAACATATATACAGCCTAAATCTTCCCATTCCACCCCCTCCCTAGGCTTCCATTAGTGGGATTAATCACCTTTAGAATGTTGTAATGCTCTTTCCCACCATCCATTACTAGAAATTTCCCTTCACCTGAAACAGCAACTCCACCCTCATTTCTTAACTCCCCATTGCCCCATCCCCCATTTCTCTTAACCCGAACTCTACAGCTCATCTCTATGGTTATATTCTCTGATATTGTGTTTGCTGTGGGGGTTAAAATTAACCTCTTAAATCCATATAAATCTTGTTTATCTTTGATACCACCTCCACTTCAGTAGGACACATAAACTATGTTCCTATACTCCTCCATTCCCCTACCTTTATATAGTTGTCTAAAATTACATGTTTTACATTGAGTTCAAAACCACTGATTTGTCATTAGGGTTTGTGTAATTTATATCATGTAGGAAGTAAACAGTGGAGTTACAGTTCAAAAATTATTGACTTAATTTGTATTCCATTGTGGTCGGAGAATGTGCTTTGAGTATACTCAATTTTTTTTTTTTTTTTTAAATTTCTTGAGGCTTGTTTTATGTCCCAGCTTATGGTCCCTTCTGGAGAAAGATCCGTAATCACTAGAGAAAAATGAGTGCCCTGGTGCTTTGGGATGTAAGGTACTATATATTTCTGTTAAAATTCTCTATATCTCTTTCTTCTTTCTGTTGTTTCTCTGTTGGTAGGGTTCCCTTTAGAATCTGAAGTAGGGCAGGTCTTTTATTGGCAAAGTCTCTCAGGATTTGTTTGTCTGTGAAAAATTTAAGCTCTTCCTCAAATTTGAAGGACAGTTTTGCTGGATAAAGTATTCTTGGCTGGAAATTTTTCTCTCTCAGTATTTTAAATATGTCATGCCACTGCCTTCTTGCCTCCATGGTGGCCGCTGAGTAGTCACTACTTAGTCTTATGCTGTTTCCTTTGTATGTGGTGAATTGCTTTTCTCTTGCTGCTTTCAGAACTTGCTCCTTCTCTTCAGTATTTGAGAGTCTGATCAGAATATGTCTCGGAGTGGGTTTATTTGGATTTATTCTATTTGGAGTTCTCTGGGCATTTATGCTTTGTGTATTTATATTGTGTAGAAGGTTTGGGAAGTTTTCCCCAACAAGTTTTTTTGAATACTCTTTCTAGACCTTTACCCTTCTCTTCCCCTTCTGGGACACCAATGAGTCTTAAGTTTGGATGTTTTGTTTTATCTATTGTTTCCCTGAGATCCATTTCGATTTTTTTGATTTTTTTCTCCATTCTTTCTTTTGTTCTTTCATTTTCTGTTCTGTGGACTTCTAGGACACTGAGATGTTGTTCAGCTTCCTCTAGTCTTGTATTGTGAATATCCAGAGTCTTTTTAATTTGGCCAACACTTTCTTTTATTTCCATAAGACCTTCTATTTTTTTATTTAGCCTTGCAATGTCTTCTTTATGCGCTTCTAGGGTCTTCTTTATGTAGCTTATATCCTGGACCATGGTCTTCTTGATGTCCTTTAAATCCTTTGCCATGCTTTCAATCCTTGATTGTATTTCTTTGATTAATTCTGTGAGGAACTTTGTTTCTTCTGATAACTTGATTTGTGTGTTTGGAGTTGGATTCTCCATATCGTCTGGTTTTATCATATGCATTGAGATTTTCTGTTGTTTTTGGCCTCTTGGCATTTGCTCTGCTCGACAGGGTTCTTTTAATTTGTAAAAAAAAAAACCTATCTAATTTTTCAGAAACACAGTTTGGTGACATACACTTTCTCTAACTAACCAGCAGATGGCGTCTGTGAGTCACCTATACCTCTCAAGTCAGTTTTCCACCCTATCCTCACGGTGAGTGGGGAAATGATTCTTGTGGGTCCAGCCAGAGAACTCAGCCTGGGTGTATTGCTGGAGCTGTCTGCCCTGAATGCGGGGCGCTTGTACAGGTGGTCAGGGAGGAAGGACAGCCTCAATATTCAAATCCCCCCAGTTCCCAGAGATGCAAGGCTGCCACAAGAGTCCAAGCCTTCATTTCATTTCAGCCCCAGCCCCTCTCTCTCGCTGTCCCACAAATCACCGGACTTGGCGTAGCGTCCCTCGGATCTCCGAGCAGGTCCCCCTGCCCAACTGCGATCCTCCAGGACCTCTGCTGAGGTAATGCTGTGCTGCATCATCAGCGTGCGCCGTCCCTCAAGGGAAGCCCTGGGCCGCCGGCAAGCCGGCTTGCTTTCAGCCTTATGCAAAAATGGCTGAACGGGGCATTTCCACACCCCTCTCCTCGCACAGTTCCTCCTTCCCAGCTCTGGGACAACTGGCGGGGCTCTGGGCTGTGGGCACAGCCCCAGGCAGGAGTTTATCCACCCCTACCAGGAGCAAGCTGCTAGCTTCAGGGTTTCTTTCAGCTTCTGGCTCTCTGCTCCATTCCCCCGGCCCCAGGGATATCTGCAGGCCAGACACCAAGAGGCCGGCCCAGCCCCCTCTTGCTGTGTTTTACTGCATGTTTCCCACGATCGCACCTGCAGCCGTTCCTGGGTTTCCCCCCCACTTTTTTTTTTTTATCTTCATTTGATTGAGATATATTCATATACCATGCAGTCATACAAAACAAATCGTACTTTCGATTGTTCACAGTACCATTACATAGTTGTACATTCATCACCAAAATCAATCCCTGACACCTTCATTAGCACACACACAAAAATAACAAGAATAATAATTAGAGTGAAAAAGAGCAATTGAAGTAAAAAAAGAACACTGGGTACCTTTGTCTGTTTGTTTGTTTCCTTCCCCTATTTTTCTACTCATCCATCCATAAACTAGACAAAGTGGAGTGTGGTCCTTATGGCTTTCCCAATCCCATTGTCACCCCTCATAAGCTACATTTTTATACAACTGTCTTCCAGATTCATGGGTTCTGGGTTGTAGTTTGATAGTTTCAGGTATCCACCACCAGCTACCCCAATTCTTTAGAACCTAAAAAGGGTTGTCTAAAGTGTGCATAAGAGTGCCCACCAGAGTGACCTCTCGGCTCCTTTTGGAATCTCTCTGCTACTGAAGCTTATTTCATTTCCTTTCACATCCCCCTTTTGATCAAGAAGATGTTCTCCATCCCACGATGCCGGGTCTACATTCCTCCCCGGGAGTCATATTCCACGTTGCCAGGGAGATTCACTCCCCTGGGTGTCTGATCCCACGTAGGGGGGAGGGCAGTGATTTCACCTTTCAAGTTGGCTTAGCCAGAGAGAGAGGGCCACATCTGAGCAACAAAGAGGCATTCGGGAGGAGGCTCTTAGGCACAACCATAGGGAGGCCTAGCCTCTCCTTTGCAGCAACCGTCTTCCCAAGGGTAAAACCTATGGTAGAGGGCTCAACTCATCAAACCACTAGTCCCCTATGTCTGTGGTCATGTTAGCAACCATGGAGGTGGGGTAGGCCAATACCCCTGCATTCTCCACAGGCTCCTCAAGGGGGCACTACATCTTTTTTTCCTTGTTTTTCTTCTTTTTTTTTTTTAACTTTCCCTTCTTTTTTTTAATCTTCATTTTATTGAGATATATTCACATACCACGCAGTCATACAAAACAAATCGTACTTTTGATTGTTCACAGTACCATTACATAGTTGTACATTCATCACCAAAATCAATCCCTGACACCTTCATTAGCGCACACACAAAAATAACAAGAATAATAATTAGAGTGAAAAAGAGCAATTGAAGTAAAAAAGAACACTGGGTACCTTTGTCTGTTTGTTTCCTTCCCCTATTTTTCTACTCATCCATCCATAAACTAGACAAAGTGGAGTGTGGTCCTTATGGCTTTCCCAATCCCATTGTCACCCCTCATAAGCTACATTTTTATACAACTGTCTTCCAGATTCATGGGTTCTGGGTTGTAGTTTGATAGTTTCAGGTATCCACCACCAGCTACCCCAATTCTTTAGAACCTAAAACTCGTTGTCTAAAGTGTGCGTAAGAGTGCCCACCAGAGTGAACTCTCGGCTCCTTTTGGATTCTCTCTGCCACTGAAGCTTATTTCATTTCCTTTCACATCCCCCTTTTGGTCAAGAAGATGTTCTCCGTCCCACGATGCCGGGTCTACATTCCTCCCCGGGAGTCATATTCCACGTTGCCAGGGAGATTCACTCCCCTGGGTGTCTGATCCCACGTAGGGGGGAGGGCAGTGATTTCACCTTTCAAGTTGGCTTAGCTAGAGAGAGAGGGCCACATCTGAGCAACAAAGAGGCATTCAGGAGGAGACTCTTGGGCACAACCATAGGGAGGCCTAGCCTCTCCTTTGCAGCAACCGTCTTCCCAAGGGTAAAACCTGTGGTAGAGGGCTCAACCCATCAAACCACCAGTCCCCTATGTCTGTGGTCATGTTAGCAACCATGGAGGTGGGGTAGGCGAATACCCCTGCATTCTCCAAAGGCTCCTCAAGGGGGCACTACATCTTTTTTTTTTCCTTGTTTTTCTTTTTTTTTCTTTTTTTTTTTTAACTTTCCCTTCTTTTTTAAATCAACTGTATGAAAAAAAAGTTAAAAAGAAAACAAACATACAATAAAAGAACATTTCAAAGAGACCATAGCAAGGGAGTAAGAAAAAGACAACTAACCTAAGATAACTGCTTAACTTCCAACATGTTCCTACTTTACCCCAAGAAAGTTACCTAATATAGCAACATTTCTGTGAACTTGCTCCTACCATATCCATCAGAAATTAACAGACCATAGTCATTCCTGGGCATCCCCAGAACGTTAAATAGCTTATCTGTTCTTCTTGGATTATTGTTCCCCCTTCCTTAATTGCTCTCTATTGCTAGTTCCCCTACATTCTACATTATAAGCCATTTGTTTTACATTTTTCAAAGTTCACATTAGTGGTAGCATACAATATTTCTCTTTTTGTGCCCGGCTTATTTCGCTTAGCATTATGTCTTCAAGGTTCATCCATGTTGTCATATGCTTCACGAGATCATTCCTTCTTACTGCCGCGTAGTATTCCATCGTGTGTATATACCACATTTTATTTATCCACTCATCTGTTGAAGGACATTTGAGTTGTTTCCATCTCTTGGCAATTGTGAATAATGCTGCTATGAACATTGGCGTGCAGACATCTGTTCGTGTCACTGCTTTCCGATCTTCCGGCTATATACCGAGAAGTGCAATCGCTGGATCGAATGGTAGCTCTATATCTAGTTTTCTAAGGAACTGCCAGAGTGACTTCCAGAGTGGCTGAACCATTATACAGTCCCGCCAACAGTGAATAAGAGATCCAATTTCTCCACATCCCCTCCAGCATTTGTAGTTTCCTGTTTGTTTAATGGCAGCCATTCTAACCGGTGTTAGATGGTATCTCATTGTGGTCTTAATTTGCATCTCTCTAATAGCTAGTGAAGCTGAACATTTTTTCATGTGTTTCTTGGCCATTTGTATTTCCTCTTCAGAGAACTGTCTTTTCATATCTTTTGCCCATTTTATAATTGGGCCGACTGTACTATTGTCATTGAGTTGTAGGATTTCTTTATATATACAAGATATCAGTCTTTTGTCAGATACATGGTTTCCAAAAATTTTTTCCCATTGAGTTGGCTGCCTCTTTACCTTTTTGAGAAATTCCTTTGAGGTGCAGAAACTTCTAAGCTTGAGGAGTTCCCATTTATCTATTTTCTCTTTTGTTGCTTGTGCTTTGGGTGTAAAGTCTAGGAAGTGGCTGCCTAATACAAGGTCTTGAAGATGTTTTCCTACATTATCTTCTAGGAGTTTTATGGTATTTTCTTTTATATTGAGATCTTTGGTCCATTTTGAGTTAATTTTTGTGTAGGGGGTGAGGTAGGGGTCCTCTTTCATTCTTTTGGATATGGATATCCAACTCTCCCAGCCCCATTTGTTGAAAAGACCATTATGACTCAGTTCATTGACTTTGGGGGCCTTATCAAAGATCAGTCGGCCATAGATCTGAGGGTCTATCTCTGAATTCTCAATTCGATTCCATTGATCTATATGTCTATCTTTGTGCCAGTACCATGCTGCTTTGGCAACTGTGGCTTTATAATAAGCTTCAAAGTCAGGGAGTGTAAGTCCTCCCACTTCGTTTTTCTTTTTTAGAGTGTCTTTAGCAATTCGAGGCATCTTCCCTTTCTAAATAAATTTGATAACTAGCTTTTCCAAGTCTGCAAAGTAGGTTGTTGGAATTTTGATTGGGATTGCATTGAATCTGTAGATGACTTTGGGTAGAATTGACATCTTAATGACATTTAGTCTTCCTATCCATGAACATGGAATATTTTTCCATCTTTTAAGGTCCCCTTCTATTTCTTTTAGTAGAGTTATGTAGTTTTCTTTGTATAGGTCTTTTACATCTTTGGTTAAGTTTATTCCTAGGTACTTGATTTTTTTAGTTGCTATTGAAAATGGTATCTTTTTCTTGAGTGTCTCTTCAGTTTGTTTATTTCTAGCATATAGAAACATTACTGACTTATGTGCATTAACCTTGTATCCCGCTACTTTGCTAAATTTGTTGATTAGCTCTAGTAGCTGTATCGTCAATTTCTCAGGGTTTTCTAGATATAAGATCATATCATCTGCAAACAATGACAGTTTTACTTCTTCTTTTCCAATTTGGATGCCTTTTATTTCTTTTTCTTGCCGGATTGCCCTGGCTAGCACTTCCAGCACAATGTTGAATAACAGTGGTGATAGCGGGCATCCTTGTCTTGTTCCTGATCTTAGAGGGAAGGCTTTCAGTCTCTCACCATTGAGTACTATGCTGGCTGTGGGTTTTTCATATATGCTCTTTATCATGTTGAGGAAGTTTCCTTCAATTCCTACCTTTTGAAGTGTTTTTATCAAAAAGGGATGTTGGATTTTGTCAAATGTTTTTTCAGCATCTATTGAGATGATCAATTGATTTTTCCCTTTTGACTTGTTAATGTGTTGTAATACATTGATTGATTTTCTTATGTTGAACCATCCTTGCATGCCTGGAATAAACCCCACTTGGTCATGGTGTATGATTTTTTTAATGTGTCTTTGGATTCGATTTGCAAGTATTTTGTTGAGGATTTTTGCATCTATATTCATTAGGGAGATTGGCCGGTAGTTTTCCTTTTTTGTAGCATCTTTGCCTGGTTTTGGTATTAGATTGATGTTAGCTTCATAAAATGAGTTAGGTAGTGTTCCATTTTCTTCAATGTTTTGAAAGAGTTTGAGTAAGATTGGTGTCAGTTCTTTCTGGAAAGTTTGGTAGAATTCCCCTGTGAAGCCATCTGGCCCTGGGCATTTATTTGTGGGAAGATTTTTGATGACTGATTGGATCTCTTTGCTTCTGATGGGTTGGTTGAGGTCTTCTATTTCTTCTCTGGTCAGTCTAGGTTGTTCATATGTTTCCAGGAAATTGTCCATTTCCTCTACATTATCCAGTTTGTTGCCATACACTTGTTCATAGTATCCTCTTACAATTTTTTTAATTTCTTCAGGATCTGCAGTTATGTCACCTTTTTCATTCATTATTTTGTTTATATGGGTCTTCTCTCTTTTTGATTTTGTCAGTCTAGCTAGGGGCTTGTCAATCTTGTTAATCTTCTCAAAGAACCAACTTTTGGTGATATTTACCCTCTCTATTGTTTTTTTGTTCTCTATGTCATTTATTTCTGCTTTAATCCTTGTTATTTCTTTTCTTCTACTTGGTTTAGGATTGGTTTGCTGTTCATTTTCTAGCTTCTTCAGTTGATCCATTAGTTCGTTGATTTTGGCTCTTTCTTCCTTTTTAATATATGCGTTTAGTGCTATAAATTTCCCCCTTAGCACTGCTTTTGCTGCATCCCATAGGTTTTGGTATGTTGTGTTCTCATTTTCATTCGTCTCTATATATTTAGCAATTTCTCTTGCTATTTCTTCTTTAACCCACTGATTGTTTAGGAGTGTGTTGTTTAACCTCCAGGTATTTGTGAATTTTCTAAGTCTCTGATGGCTATTGACTTCTAATTGTATTCCATTGTGGTCAGAGAATGTGCTTTGAATAATTTCAATCTTTTTAAATTTATTGAGGCTTGTTTTATGTCCCAGCATATGATCTATTCTGGAGAAAGTTCCATGAGCACTAGAAAAGTATGTGTATCTTGGTGATCTGGGATGTAATGTCCTGTATATGTCTGTTAAATCTAATTCATTTATCAGATTGTTTAGGTTTTCAATTTCCTTATTGGTCTTCTGTCTGGTTGATCTATCTATAGAAGAGAGTGATGTGTTGAAGTCTCCCACAATTATTGTGGAAACATCAATTGCTTCCTTTAGTTTTGCCAGTGTTTCTCTCATGTATTTTGTGGCACCTTGATTGGGTGCATAGACATTTACGATTGTTATTTCTTCTTGCTGAATTGCCCCTTTTATTAGTATGTAGTGGCCTTCTTTGTCTCTCAAAACATCCCTGCATTTGAAGTCTATTTTATCTGAGATTAATATTGCTACACCTTCTTTCTTTTGGCTGTAGCTTGCATGAAATATTTTTTTCCATCCTTTCACTTTCAGTTTCTTTGTGTCCCTGTGTCTAAGATGAGTCTCCTGTATGCAACATATTGATGGTTCATTTTTTTTGATCCATTCTACGAATCTATATCTTTTAATTGGGGAGTTTAATCCATTTACATTCAACGTTATAACCGTGAAGGAATTTCTTGAATCAGCCATCTTATCCTTTGGTTTATGTTTGACATATTTTTCCCCTCTGTCTATTAATATCCTTTATTGTACCCATACCGAATCTCTTTAGTACTGAACCTTTCTCCAAGTCTCTCTGTCCTTTCTTTGTTTCTCTGTCTGTAGGGCTCCCTTTAGTATCTCCAGTAGGGCAGGTCTCTTGTTAGCAAATTCTCTCAGCATTTGTTTGTCTGTGAAAAATTTAAGCTCTCCCTCAAATTTGAAGGAGAGCTTTGCTGGGTAAAGTATTCTTGGCTGGAAATTTTTCTCACTCAGAATTTTAAATATATCGTGCCACTGCCTTCTCGCCTCCATGGTGGCTGCTGAGTAGTCACTACTTAGTCTTATGCTGTTTCCTTTGTATGTGGTGAATTGCTTTTCTCTTGCTGCTTTCAGAACTTGCTCCTTCTCTTCTGTGTTTGACAGTGTGATCAGTATATGTCTCAGAGTGGGTTTATTTGGATTTATTCTATTTGGGGTTCGCTGAGCATTTATGATTTGTGTATTTATGTTGTTTAGAAGATTTGGGAAGTTTTCCCCAACAATTTCTTTGAATACTCTTCCTAGACCTTTACCCTTTTCTTCCCCTTCTGGGACACCAATGAGTCTTATATTTGGACGTTTCATATTATCTATCATATCCCTGAGGTCCATTTCGATTTTTTCAATTTTTTCCCCATTCTTTCTTTTATGCTTTCATTTTCCATTCTGTCATCTTCGAGGTCACCGATTCGTTGTTCAACTTCCTCTAGTCTTGTACTATGAGTGTCCAGAATCTTTTTAATTTGGTCAACAGTTTCTTTAATTTCCATAAGATCATCCATTTTTTTATTTAGACTTGCAGTGTCTTCTTTATGCTCTTCTAGGTTCTTCTTTATTTCCTTTGTCTCCCGTACTATGGTCTCATTGTTCATCTTTAGTTCTTTGAGTAGCTGCTCTAGGTGCTCTGTCTCTTCTGATCTTTTGATTTGGGTGCTTGGGCTTGGGTTATCCATATCGTCTGGTTTTTTCATATGCTTTATAATTTTCTGTTGTTTTTGGCCTCGTGGCATTTGCTGAACTTGATAGGGTTCTTTTAGGATTTGTAGACCAATTGAAGTCCTTATCTCTAATTTATCATATCCTCAGCTTCGTGGAGTACACTTTCTCTAACTAACCAGCAGGTGGCGTCCACGAGCCACCTGTTCTCCACAAGCCAGTTCTCCCCTGCTTAGCCTTTTTGGTGAGTGGGGGAGTGAGTCTTGTGTGGTCCAATTGGTGTACCAAGCTTGCGTGTGTAGTTGGTGTTGCCTGCCCTGTATGTGGGGCGTGTTTCTGGGCAGTCAGGGAGGGGGGGGTGGCTCTAACAATCAAATCTCCCTGGTGATCCTAGAGTTTTAAAGCTGCTGCAATAGTCTAATCCTTCAGTTCAGTCCTGCCACAGTTTGTCTCTGCCACTGACCCACAAGTCCTTGGTATTGGCGTATGGCTCCTGAGACTTGCAAGTGGGCCCCTCTTACAGGCCGTGCACCCCGGGTCCTCTGTTGAGGGATGACTGTGCTATGTCACAGGTGAGTGCCGTCCCGCCAGGGCAGTTCTGGGCTGCTGGGCTGTGTAGGGAGGCTCCCAGTCTGCTGAAATGATGGCTGAATGGGGCTTTGTTAATTCACACTGCTCTACCTTCCCAACTCTGGGACAATCAGCTGAGGTTGCAGGGAAGGCTAATGTCCACGCCCAGTTTTGTGGTGTGTGCCTGTTATTTGAAGCACTTCCCTCACACTGGGTTGTCTTGGGCAGTTCTGGGCTATGGGGCTGGCGATGGGCAGGAGTGTTTCCTGTCCACTAGGATGATGGCTGTGAGCGGACACCCCCCTTTTCTTGGAAAGTTGTGGTGTTTAGTGAATTTTCTCAGCCACTGGATTATTGCCTTTTGTCTCAGAGCTCTCCTAGTTCTGCTCTTGACTTGACCTGCCCAAATTGCAAGTCTTTGAAGCTTTCTGTATTGGGCTTCTTAGAGTAATTGTTTTAGAAAAAGAAAAAAGGATTAAAAAAAAAAAAAGGGCCCTCCTCAGAGATCTAATGGGTTATTGAAATGCTAAGAGACAAAGCAACCAGGGCCATTAAGGAAAGGTCCACAGGGCAGAGAGATCAGCTTTTCTTCAGGATTTGCATATGCGCCTCAGGGCCCTTCCCCTTTCTGTGTTCACCAGAACTCCAAAAATCCTCCGCTTTTATTTTGGAGTTTTTCATGTTGTTTTTTTTTCTCCATGCCTGTCTCCTCTCTGCTGGGCTGGCTGCTCTCAGATTCTCTGGTGTCTGGTCTCAGTCTATCTATGGTTGGAGTTTGGATCAGTAGAATGAGATTCCGATAAGGGCTGCCACTGAAGTTCTCCCTTCTCCTTCCCGGAGCTGACAGCCCCTCCTCCCACAGGACTGAGCCTGGCAGGGAGGGGCGCGGGTCCCCTGGCCACAAAAACTTACAGATTTTGCTGATCTCAGCAGTTCCACATTTTCATGAATGTTGTATGAAGTATGCCCAAAGTCAGATTGCTCTGTGGTGTCCAGTCCACGCAGTTCCTGGCTTTCTACCTACTTTCCTGGAGGAGTAACTAAAACATACAGCTCACCAGTCTGCCATCTTGCCCCGCCTCTCCCCCCCTTTTTTTTTAATTAAAAGAGCCCGTTGGTCTCCAGATGCCAAACCCTGGCTTCCCTGGATCGCCACGTGGCTGTGGGACTTCCAGTCAGCTTACTCACTCGTTTCAGAATGCAGACTCCCAGTTTCACCAACTATACAGCCCCTGGGAACTAGCAGATCTTGTCCAGCTGGCACATTGCTGTAACCGGTATTCTGGGTCACTCTCTGGTCCTTATCTAGTGTTTTCCACGGAGGTGTTCCTTAACCCTGTCTCACCTAGCTGCCATCTTGGTTTCTCTCCTCATCAAAAGCCCTGCAAATACTTTTTATTCTCTGCTCAAGTTACCTTGGGATGTATCAGGGCTTCACACTAACCTGTACAAACCAACCAGAGCTCACTCCCTGTTCAAGTTTCCATGGAATTATGGTGTTTGAATAAACCTACCATACAAGTTAAATTATATAATGTGCTACAGAAAATATAGATTTTGCACCAAATAAACATCTCTTCCTTTGGCCTCACATAGAAGTTGAAGTTTTAAAATACAGTCAATATCATCCTTTATCATTTAAAATGATTTACCTTAGACCTAACCCAGTCCATTTCATTCATATCTCTAATTGAAGTCTAACCTCTTTTTCACCTTTTTTGACAGTTGCTGTATGGGGTAATGCTGACATTCACAGCTGCTGAACTCTGGCTCAGAGTTTCAGGTGTCACACAGACACCCAAAGTTCCAGGACTGACCAGGTTATACACAAACTGTTCAGCATCTCAGAATTTAGAAATAAGCATTACAACTCATGAATAGACATGACTGCTGTAATATCTTACAATCTAGGAACTTCTACAATAAGCCTTCTCCCAATAACCTGTGCTCTCACATTCAATTCTCAGAGTTTGCACATTATAGTTAGTCTTTATTAGTGAGGTGTTACAATGTTTGTCTCTTTGTTTCTGGCTTATTTCATTCAACATACTGTCCTCTTGGTTCATTCACATAGTTACATACCTTACATCCTTCTTGCTGCCATTCAATACTCCATTGTATGTATACCTCACAGATCACCATTCCGTCTATCAGTCGATGTACGCTTAGGCCACCTCCCTCCATTGAAAATCATGAATACTGCCACCATAAACTCCAGTTCACAAATGTCCATTCATGTCCCTACTCTCAATTCTTTCAAGTATATACACAATATCAGGATTGCAGGACCATAAGGCAACCCCATACTTAGCTTCCTGTGAAACCTGCACACTACCATCCAGATGGATTACACCATTCTACTTCCCTACTAATGTACATCCCTCTCTTCACATTTTCTCTAGCACTTGTATCCCTCTGTTTTGTAAACACAGTTTTATTAACACACCATAAAAATCCATCTTAAGTAAACAATCAATGATTCCTGATATAATCACATAGTTATGCATTCACCACAACAATCTATATGAGGACATTTCCATTTCTTCTGCAAAGAAAGGGAAGGAGAAGAAAAAAAAAAAGACTACAAAAAGATAAACAATAAAAATGAAATAAAATAAAATACAATTAAAAGATCAGACAGAAACAACCGCACCAAGAATCCCATACCACTCCCTTACATCCCCCTCTTATAGACATTTAGATTTGGTATATTGCCTTTGTTACAATTAATGAAAGCATTTTACAATTTTACTGTTAACTATAGACTCTACATTGCACTGGTTGTATTTTTTTCCCTATACCATCCACTTTTTGACACCTTGCAGTGTTGACATTAATTTGTTCTCCTTCATATAAAAACATACTTATATTTATACATTTAATTATCATCATTGACCACTCTAGGTTTTGCTAAGTTATACATTCCCAGTCTTTATCTTCTATCTTTCCTTCTTGTGTCATACATGCCACTAGCCTTCCTCTTTCAACCATACTCACACTCATCTTTGTTCAGAGTACTTACAATATTGTGCTACCAGCACAGAGTATTGTGCTATTCATTTCTGGATCTACAAATCAATCCTGTTGGACATTCTATTCTCCTTCAGCATCAAATGCCTGATCTCTACCTTCTTTCTATCTCCTGATAACCTGATCTCAACTTTAACTCTCAAAGTTCACTCATTAATGCACATAGGAACTCAATACCAGTTGCTTGATTAGCATTTCCCACCAAGAATCTTTGCCACCAATTGTGTGAAAATGACAAGGGCTGTACCATTTTGTCTATTGCCTCAATAATATTGTATAACAACCACCAAATCTCAGTGTCATACAACAATAAATGTGTTTATGGGTGATCTGCTCTGGGTTCAGCTGGTTTCAAAAGGACTTGCTCATGCACCTGCAGTTAGCTGGCAAGTTTGACCAGGGCTTGCATGTCTAGGAAGCCCTTGAGTGGGAGGCTCAGTCCTGCTCCGCGTGGTCTCCCATCCTCCAGCAGGCTAGCCTAAGTCTTCACCTGGTGGAGGCTGGGATTCAAGAGTGAGAGCAGAAGCACACCAGCCTTAGGCCGAGAACTGCATGCTGTCACTTTTGCTATCTTCTATTTGCCAAAGTATGTCACATGGCCAGCCCCATTACAAGGGGTAGGGAAATAGAATCTGCTACTTGACAGGAGGAGCTGCAAAGTCACTTTGGGAACATTTTTGCAATCAATTTACCAGACAGGCTATGATTGGGATAGTTTGGAAATTAAAATGGATGTGTCTTGTAAAAAGAGATAGCATTACTTCTAAAGCTGCATCTGTTTTCCTCTTTAAAGGAATCCAAACCTTCAAACAAGGGTTGGATACAAAAGACTAACTTGATGAAAGAAAATATAAAAATTATCTTGCACAATTGCTGAGACTACGTAAACTACAGCAAATCTATCTTTAGACTTCAAGATCTGAATCAAATCACTCGGCATCAGGTGACAACATTTTTAAAACAAAACTTGTTTGGGTTTGGTACAGAACAAAATATTGACAGACAATTTAATGAATGTGAATGGTAACATATATTAAGAAAATACTCTAATTTGGACTTCATGGACCCAATATTTAAATAGCAGGAATTGTTAAATACTATCCCTTCCAGTGCAGAAAATGAAGGCTCTGATTTTTTTAATGGAATATCTAAATTATATAAATCATATAATAAGGCTGAAATATTACATTGAGTTTTTATGGATGGAAGTCCTTTTTCTATATTGTATGCCTGACACAAAGACAGATAGCATTTATTAAAGCATGGTAGAATGGAGGTAGAAATCTTTACAAACATAAAAAAGCATGTGAAATGTAACTTTGACTTCCATCACACCAAAAGCTATATTATAAGCACTCTTGAAGACACTGTCAACCATCCAAGAACCAAGATTCCAGAAGGATGAGTCTACACATTTTTTAAAAAAGTGTATTTTGACTAGTGCAATAGTACATTTAAATTATTGATAAGCAAGACTTATGTATTGAGGAACAAGATAAAATATCACTTTTTTTTAGAGCAGTACACCTCAGGAAATTTTACTTGAATTCCTACACATTTGTTGAAATTTTGCCCCACTCCACACCTGGAAGGAATAAGTTGTGGAATAAAAGTAACAGAAGAAGAAATGTTTATACAACTCTCTTCAGAAACAACATTAAACTATATTATTGACAGAATCAGCAACTTAATTAAAAAGTCTGCTAAAGCTGGTGTTAATAAACCTGGCATATTTTCAATTTTGATTGGCACTATTCAAACTGATACTTAGTAATCTGTCACAAAATCTGGATGAGAACATTGGCTATCTAAATTAAGCTTTTATTACTTGAAAATATTGGAGGCTATTACAGATGTTCTGTGATTATATATATATATATTTTTTTTTCCATAAAAATGCTTCACTCAGGAAGCCAAGATGAAATACTATTCACTTTCTGACAGGAAAAAAATCACTAATATATAATTACCTGTGATAGTTAACTTTTGAACAAATAAAGAAATAAAGAAATAAAGTTACTTCTTTAAGAAAGGATATGTGCACTGTTTGGATCTTTAAAATGAATGATTGATTTACGGTTATTTTCATTCCTTTAGCAAATATTTGTTAAGTTCCTATCATGTACAGGCACTTTTGTAAGGCTAGAGAAAGGAAGGAAAAGACCTGAGAGGATGCCTCTCTCATGCAGTTTACATCCTAGTGATTTTATTATTAGAATATTATGAGTCTTAGGAAAGAATGACTGGAACACTCTAGTGACACACTAGTTTGTTGGAATCTATGATGACAAAATTTTGATAAAGATTCAAATATTTCTAAAAAGTTATCTCAGAGGAACCTATATGTCAGCTATGGCTTCCCCACCCCTTCGAAATGAAAGCAATAATGTCTCAACCCCCAACAATTCCTTTGTTTTCAGACGTCCAAAACAATACCCATGGTTTCAGGGATAGGTTGGGAGATGGTGGCTTATATTCTCAGAGCCAGCACAGGTTTCAGGCTCCTGGGTTGTAGAATTTTCTTCCATTCCACTCATTTCACTACATGGAGCTTAGTCCTTTTTTTATTTTCTGCAACAACAATCACACACACCATTTCCTTCAGTGCCCCCTGTCATTCTGCTCTCAAGGCACGCCAGCCTTTTTCCTCTTAGGAGACTTCAGACTTGCTGTTTCCTCTGACTGGAACCCTCTTCTCCCAGATGTCTGCATAGCTTGCACCCTGACTTCATTTGGATCCCTGCTGGAGTATAACCTCCCCTGCCACCCTATCTAAAATAGCACATACACACACCTCATTCTCTACCCTAATATGCTGCTTTGTTTTTCTTCATAATATTTGAAAGTATCGGACAAGTTTTATGTTTATTTATTTGTTAATTGTCTCTCTCCCCAATTAGAATGTAAGCTCCGTGAGATCAGAGACTTTGACATGTTCGCTCCTATAATCCCAAAGTCTAGAACATGCCCAGAATACAGGATTTGCTCAATAAATACTTTTGAATGAATGCATGAATCAATGAATGCATGGGAAGATGGATGAACGTAAGTTTAACAGACTTTACTGAAGAGTTCTGGACTAAGACGAAAGAGAAGCTCAAACTGCAACAATATAAATAAGCATAAGGGGAAATATAGGCATCCACATTCTTAAAACATCCATGGCTACCCCACTTCCCTTTCCCTTTGAGACAAAAAACAACAAACTCCTGCCCTTATCTAATATAGATTAGCTCTTCCCTTCCTCAAAGTCATAGCATCAACTCACACCCAGACTCTCTAAGGGCTCACCTTCTCCCCTAGACACTTCTCAATGTGTTTTTCCAAAGACGGATCAATCTCTCCTTTAGAGGAAATTACTTAGTACCTAGTTGAAAAGGCACAAATTTCTCTACCTCATTGCATCTTCAATTACAATTTCGAGTTAATGTCCCGATAGAAACTATTTATCTGGTTAAGAAATATATATATCAAAGACTATCTTTACCCCAGTAAGTAGGATCTTTTAAAACATATTTACAATTCAAGCTCTTTTGGGGAAGAAACACACTTACATGAGTCTACAACAGTGGGGATATTAAATAAGACACTATGATCATGTCAGGGGGTAGGGACTGGAGACTGATGGGTAGCACAACGGAATTCCTTTGTGGAGATGGAATAGTTTTGTATCTTGATTGTGGCAGTGGTTATATGAATCAATACATTAGATGAAATTGCCTAGAACTGTACACACACACACATGCACAAGCATGCACACATGTGCATATACACACACAAGTGCATGTAAAAAAAAGTGAAATCTGAATAGGGTTATAGTCTAGATAATAGTATTGCACCAATATCAATTTTCTGATTTTGATATTGTACTATCGTTATATAAGATATCACCATTAAGGGACATTGGGTAAAAAGAACCCAAGAATATTGACTGTGTTTTAAAACTTCAACTTCTGTGTGAGACCAAAGGAAAAGATGTTGATTTGGTGCAAAATTTAAATTTTCTGTAGCACAGTATCTAATTTTACTGTATGGTCAGTTTATTTAAACACCGTATTTACAAGGAACCTTGAACAGGGAGTGAGATCTTGCAGCTCTGATAAGGCCTTGAACAGAAATGATGACTGTGTCATTGCAAACTGGAAGAAAGGTGATCCTTGTTTTAAAGTGGCAGAGAATTTGGCAAAATTGAGTCCTGGTGTCAGATGAAAGGCAGAATTTCAAAGGGTTGAACTGGGATACTTAGCTGAAGAGATTTCAAAACTAAATATTGCAAGTGCGGCCTGGCTTCTTTTTGCAGATTTTAATAAAATGTGAGAGGAGAGGGATAAGCTGAGAACTTAACTCATGGGTACAAAGAAATCAGAAGTTGATGATCTGGAAAACTCTGAGCTTCCAGAAAGTGAAAACCCCAAAGGCAACAGCCCCACATGAGGATTTAATGAAACCTGGAAACAGCCAGCCATTTCAGTACAAGCCAGGATTGGAGATGGAGTTATCCAGAAAGAAATGCAGAAAATCCTGTTATCTGGCAGTTTTGACCCCTGTGTGCTTCATGCCAAGCCAGCAAATTTTTTTGCAAGATTTGTACATATGAGCAACTGCCAGTCTGGACTGGAAGGGATGGAGAATGACAAATTGAGAGAAAGATGACTTCAAGGGCAGAACAATGGAAGCTAAGGTCTGAAGCCAAGAAATCTTGGGGAAGGAGAGCAGAGCAACCCATGCACATGGAAAGAGTGAGTTTGTCCAGGAGGCAGAGGGAAGGCCTTTCGCCATGCTGCTCAGGAGGAGTGCTGCCACCCAGGCCTCAGAGAGGGTGGAGCACGTTCCCCAGGGATTGGAGAGAGCCTGGCCACCACCCCAATGTTGAGAGGGGAGAGCCTTTGCCCCAGAGAGACAGAGTCCAGGTGGCACCCAGATGCTTGAGGAGAGTGGGCCCGAGAAGAAGGTGGTCTCCTCAATGCGTGGATATGTTAGAGCACTCGCCCCAGTGTTTGGAGAGGAAAGGGCTGCTGCAAAGGCCCTTGAAAAGGGTTGGACACCTGCTCTCTCAAGCCCAAGATAAAACATCATTTGATAAAGGACTCTCAGACTTTGAAATCTAATGAAGTAGGCCCTGTGGGTTTTAGTAACTGTTTTGGTCCCATGAATCCTGTTTTCCTTTCAGTTTCTCCCTATGGAAATGGGAATGTTTATCCTATGAATGTCCCTACTTTGTATATTGGAACCACATAACTTGTTCTGAGTTTCACAGGTCCACAGCCAAAGGGGAATTTTGCCTTAGGACAGACAACACCTGTAACTGATTTTGATAAGATTTTGTACTTACCTATTGTTACTGAAATGATTGACGCATTTGTGATATTGTGATGGAATGAATGTATTTTGTATATGGAAAGAAAATGTTTTTTTTTGGGGGGGCCAGGGTGTGGAGTGTGCAGTATTGGATATATTATGTCCCCCCGAAAAGCCATACTCTTTAATGAAATCTTGTGGGGGCAGAGTTATTAATCTTTTTTATTAGGGTGTGACCTCTTGGGTGACTGTTTCCATGGAGATATGAAACCCACCCATTCAGGATGGGTCTTACTTAAATCACTGGAGTCTTATAAGAAAGGGACATTTTGGAGAGCAGCTGAGAGACACATTTTGGAGAAGGCCATTGAAAGTTGATGCTTGGAGATGCGGACAGAAGGACGTTTGGAGATGCTAAGCTAAGAGATGCTAGCCAAGAGTTTGCTCCAGAGAAACAAAGAGAGGACCCCCAGACAGTTAGATGCACAGGAGCTGAAAAGACTAAGAGAGACAAGCCCAGACACATTTTGGAGAATACCATTTTTGAAATGCAACCTGGCAGCCAAGGAACAGCAGACGCCAGCCATGTGCCTTCCCAGCTGACAGAGGTGTTCTGGAGGCCATCAGGGAAAGTATCATCTTCTTGATGCCTTAGTTTGAACACTTTTATGGCCTTAGAGCTTTAAATTTGTAGCCAAATAAACCCCCTTTTATAAAAGCCAATGTATTTCTGGTATTTTGCGTAACAGCAGCATTAGGAAACCAGAACAGTGACTTTATCTTAATAAAATTGCTTAAAAAAGAAGATTCAGAAATGAATTCATATTTGGCCCCATTTTGTAGAAAAAATAATTATAAACGTCTTGTACATATTTACACATAATTATGGAGAACATATGGGAGATAAAAGCTAAGTTTTTAATGTAGGTTACCTGGAAATGGAGCTGGTAAATCATTGAAAATAGAAAAAAGTTAAAAATAAAAATTCTTTCCTAAAAATTGAATATTTACATACATGATATGTAATATGGCTGCTTCTATGTAAAATCAGATATGCACATTTAAGTGTATAAATAATAAATATTTAAAGGCTCATTAGTTAATAAAAAAAGTACCCAAGGATCTCTGTACTATTTTTGCAACTTCTTGTGAGTCCATAATTATTTTAAAATAAAAAGTATGAAACAAAACAAAACTATGATCTGCAGAGAAGTTTCAGGTATCTATTGCAGGCTTAGGTAATGATTCTACGGAGAATCAGGAAATTTACAAATTTATTGGGAAATAGTGTCTAAGTTCATTAGAAATTACAAACTAAAATCAACAAAACTGATATTGTTTATGAGCTTACCCATGACATACCAAAAATGTGGATTAACAGATTGGAAAAAAAAAAAAAAAAATGATGGCTAACATTTAAAAAAATAAAGTACTGCAGTCAAAATGTTTAATACCCCCAAAAATCAGCATACTCACAAGCTATATAAACTCTTTGCAAAAACCAGAGTTTTCCTTCAATGGCAGTCAGGTTCATGACGGCCTCTTTAATGTCACAGCCATGTTGTAATGTGAGTTTTAAAATCTAGACACTGCTTTTTAGTAGCAATAGTTGTCACAGGCCTCTTTGTTGCTCAGATGTGGCCCTCTTTCTCCCTCTAACTAAGCCACCTCGGCAGGTGATCTCACTGCCCTCCCCCCTAAGTGACACCTGACTCCCAGGGGTGTAAATCTCCCTGGCAACGCAGGATATGACTCCCGGGGATGAATCTGGACCCGGCATCATGGGATTGAAAACATCTTCTTGACCGATAGGGGGATGCAAAATAAAACGAAATAAAGCTTCAGTGGCTGAGAGATTTCAAATGGAGTCGAGAGGTCACTGTGGTGGACATTCTTACGCACTATATAGATAACACTTTTTAGGTTTTAATGTATTGGAATAGCTAGAAGTAAATACCTGAAACTACCAAACTCCAACCCAGTAGCCTTGACTCTTGAAGACAATTGTAAAACAATGTAGTTTACAAGGGTGACAGTCTGATTGTGAAAACCTTGTGGATCACAATCCCTTTATCCAGTGTATGGATGGATGAGTAGAAAAATGGGGACAAAAACTAAATGAAAAATAGGGCAGGATGAGGGGGATGATTTGGGTGTTTTTTTTTACTTTTATTTTTTATTCTTATTCTGCTTCTTTCTGGTGTAAGGGCAGTGATGAATGCACAACTCTATGATGGTAATGTGAACAGTTGATTGTACACCATGGATGATTGTATGGTATGTGAATATATCTCAATAAAACTGAATTTAAAACAATAAAAATAACAAAATTTTTCTAAAAAGTAATACAATTACAAAAAAAAAAAAAAATAGTTCCCATAAGGGTATTTTTCACTGACAAGGACCTAGTGGAACTTCCAAGCTCAGCTCTGTTTAACCTACTTGAATCTGCAATGGCTCTGGCTATTTAGATACTTTGAGTGTCAGCACCCCACCATGGCTGGTGAAATGGGTCCCCAATGTGCAGTCAGAACCAGGCACTGCAGGCAGAGCAGCATGAAAATGAGTTCCCTGTGAATGGGAAGGCCATGCATCCTCTCTTTCCCTACACAGCTCCCAAAGCCAAAGGTTGTCCTTCACTGGACCTGCATTTAGTGTCACCCTGTTTTAATATGCAGAGGAAAGTGTTTGGGCTGGGTAGGGTTTATTCCTGTCAATCCACAAGGCTTGGAAAGCCAGTGGAGTAGCTCTTTCTATCCTGCCTACTGTACACTATGGCACTTTGTCCCTTTTGGGGGCAGAATTGTCAAACCTCAGACGATCATTATATACTAGTGCTGATAGTAAATTAACCAGCTGTTGTGACAAATGCCCTAAGGTAATAGTGTTCTTTATCTTTATCTTTCAGAGCAACATTATTTTTTTAAAAAGCAATTTTATTGAGAAAAATTCACATACCATACAATCTAGCTGAAGTGTGCAATCACTGTCTTCTAGTATATTCACAGAGTTGTGCATTCATCACCACAATCAATTACTAGAACATTTTCACTCTCAAAAGGGTTCACTATGTTATACAGTCCCACATTTCACCCTCTGGTTTTCCTTCTAGTGACATATATGACCATAAAATTTCCCTTTCAACCACACAATCGCTCCCACATATCATCACTGTTAATTACATATAACACTATAATGTGCTCCCATCACCTCCATCTATTTCCAAACATTTGCAGTCAACAGTATTACATATTCTGCACAAATTAAGCATCAGCTCCCTATCCTTTATCCTCTTTCTATCTTCTGGTGACCTATATTCTAGATATTAACACCATGAGTTTGCTAGTTATATTTAGTTCATATTAGTGAGGTCATACAATATTTGTCCTTTTGTGTCTGACTTATTTCACTCAATATTATGTCCTCAAGGTTGATTCATGAAGTCACATGCATCATGACTTCATTTTTTTTTATAGCTGCATAATATTCCATCATATGTATATACCACATTTTATATATCCGTTCTTCAGTTGATAGACACCTGGATTGTTCCATCATTTGGCAACTGTCAAAAATGCTGCTATGAACATTGGTGTGCAAATATCTGTTCACTTCCCTGCTTTCAGTTCTTCTGAGTATATATCTAGTAGCAGAATTGCCAGGTCTCATGGAAGTTCTATACTTAGCTTCCTGAGGAATGACCAAGTTGTTTCCCACAGCAGCTGCACCATTCTACAACATTCTTTTTGCCTTATGTGTTTTAAGATGGATTGAACTTTTCTCCAGAACACATTCTTCTTGTATGTCAAAAAAATCCAATGTTTTAAAGAAATACCTCAGGCTTCTTACTAGGAGTATGATGATTACTACAATGGAGGGTTCATAAACACTCTGCAACATTGTACAATGAAATAGAATGCTTCATTTTGGTTAACTCTAAGTTTGGAATTTGTCACCTGTATACTAGAAATGCATCAGAAAGAAGAGAAAGAACTGGATTGGAAAAAGAGGGAATTAGAAGAAAGGAAAAAAAATCAACCAGAGAAAACTGAATAAGGTCTGTAGTCAAATTACTCGTTTGTTTTAATGTCAATTTCCTGGTTTGGACAATATACTATGGTTATGTAAGGTTTTATCATTGAGCAAGGCTGAGTAAAGGGTATGCAGGAACAATCTGTGCAAATTCTCATGAATTTTAAATTATTTCAAAATTGAAAATATTTTTTAAAAAGTAATCAAAAAACAGAGAAGCTGAAAATATCCACCAACTCTCCAAAATAAGAAATTCATTTCCTAAAAAGAAAAACTTACATACTTCCCTGAGCCGCAAATGTACAGTGGCTCTAAAGCAGACTTTATAATCCTGAGAAGAATCACTATCATTTATTGACCTCTTTTTATGTGTTGAATACTATGCTAAATGCTTTATACACATTATCTAATTTAATCCCCACAACAACCCCTCTTAGGATCAGTTGATCCATCAATGAGCTATTATTGTCCTCTTCATTTTAGCAATAAGGAAACCAAGATTCACATGTTAATATTGCAAAGTCATGTAGCTAAGTGAAAGGGGTAGGAATTGGAGCCAATCTCTTGGACTTCAAACTCTATGTGCTTCACCAGACAATTGGCACAAATGACCATGCTTTCTTGATACCTGACCTGTGGCTTAGAAAAAGAAAGTGTGTGGTTTTTCTATAGACGATAAAAGACTTATTCAGAGAGGTTTTAACCAATCCTCATTTCCCCTGTGATTGGACTGATGGGGAAGAGAAGTTTTCTCTTGAACAAAGTGAACACAGGTTGTTCCTTTCTCATAGGCTTCTCTTACGTCTTGTCTCATAGATTTCTCTTATTTCCTATGACCATGATCCACTGACCACAGCTCATTGGACCATTAATTCATGCTGTAACATAGAATAGCATCTCTGCCCTTGACGCTGCTAAGAATGTATGGTTTGTTTTTCTGATGCATCAAATTTGGACCTTGGGCTGAACATAAGAGAAGCCAGCTGCCTATGAGATTGACAGAGAGTTGGTAGAACTCAGCCCAGTTGTACTGTTCAGTATAAGATGGTGACTAAGTAAGACAATCAGGCTCTCCTTTGAAATTTTTGAAGGCAAGACACATAAGAAGAAACAGATATTACAGAGAGAATCAGAGATAGAAAAAAAAGCTAAGTTCCAAGAATAGCATAGTCTTTAGGCAAGAAATAATGACCACAGGTTCTGAGGGGATTAAAGATGGCTGGATTTCTAGAGATGCTCTTGAATCATGAATCACAAAGATCGATACTCCAGGTATCCTAAGGCCTGATTTTAACACTATTTCTAGTGACCGTTATTTACTGTAAATCCTTTCCTATCTTGTTTTTGTAAATAGGGGTTTCTATGCAATTGGAGAGTACCATTCAAAAACTTCTCTTGGAATTGCAAACTTCTCTTTCAATTAAGAAGTATAAATCAAGGGGAGAACAGCTTTCTACAAAGTTTGTAAGAAAGCTTTGTCATATTCAGAAATAGCAATAAATGTCCAAGGTCATAAAATTATATATTCCTTTTATTCCTAGCAATATTTTAACTTTTTTGGAAATCATTTAACACAAATAAAAGTTGCAAGAATAGTACAAAGATTCACTCCTTGTTAACATCTTGCCATATTTGCTTTATCATTCCTGTTTTAAATTCATGTGCACATACTGTTTTTTTCTGAACCATGTGACAGTAAATTGCCTACCCATGCCTCATTATCCATTAATATTCATTGGGTATTTTCTAAGCAATGATATTCTACTTATTTTAACTACAAGATACTTATCCAATTTGTGAACTTTAACATTCAACTATATTATTATTTAACCTAGAGTCAATATCCCAATTTCACCAATTGTTCCAAAAATATACCTTACAGCAAATATTTCTGGTACCAAAACCAAAATCACACACTGCATTTAGCTGCCATGTCTTCTTAGTCTTCTTTAATTTGTAATAGTCCCTTAGCTTTCTTTGTCTTTGATGACATTAACATTTTTAAGATTATGGACCATTGGTTTTTTAGAATGACCCTCAATTTTGACTTGTTATGTGTTCTCATGACTTGATTCAAGTCATGCATGTTTGGCAGGAAAAATAAACACGTGTTGATTTTCCTTCTTTGTGCATCACATCAAGGGCACATGGTGTCAGTCTGAAAACTCTCCACTTTTGCAACCATCATACTAATAATTGATCCAAGGAAGAATTATCAACAGATAATAAATTAGTCACTGGAAGTTTGATGAGGAACAGAATATTTACACAGCCTCAAAGCATCTCCCACAAATACTTATTAATTACAAGACAAGAAATAGTAGTTTGCAATGGATAAAGCTTGTGGATATCTCTGTAACAAAATCATTGGAATCACATACTCTTAAAGATAATAATTAAGTACATAGAGGATTCTGTGAATTTGTTTCTTGTTTTATTTTCTAGGAGCTACATAGAAATTACATATAGGAATGAAAACTAACAAGAAGGGGTAGTGAGACAAAATATAGCAGAAAAGAAATAGCACCTTCCTTTCACTTAAATCCTAAGTAAATGGATCTTATAAAGTGAGATATTTCTGCACTGAGTTTCTGGGTTAACTAAAAAATCAGTACTCAGGGGCCTGCCTGATAGACTACTCAACCAGAAAGAGCATGAACATGACTGACTATGTTCTTCATATGTAATAATACTTCTAACCATGGGGGTGTGGGCTAAGATATGACAACTGGAAACTATTGAGTTTCTGGGCAAGGGTACCAGGTTGGCCTTAATGAGAAAAAGGAGAACAAAGACAGTCAGAGGAGTTGTAAATAATGGCTATACCTGCAAAGCCAAAAGACTTGGAAAGGGTATGGAAAAATCAGTCAGTGATACTGTATTTTTTCCACAGAAACAGGAACAGCATGACACTGTTCAACAAATACTTATTAAGTGCCTTTTATATGTCAGGCTGTGGGCTAACCTTGGGAATCCAAACAGAGTAAAATACAGACTCTGTCTCCTGGATTTTACCGATAGAGAGAAGGGCCTGGAGGCAAAAAACAAAATGCAAAATTGTAATATAGGCCCATTTTAAAAATTGGGTTGGATGGCTTTTTGTTGTTAAGTTGAAGGATTTCTTTATATATTCTGGATATTAAACCTTTCTCTTATATGTGGTTTCCAAATATTTTCTTCCATTGAGTAGGATATTGTTTTCCTTTCATGATAAAGTCTTTTGAGGTGCAAAACTTTTTTTTTGTTTATTTTCATGACGTCCCATTTATCTATTTTTTTTTCTTTTGCTGCTTGTGTTTTGGGTGTAAAGTCTAAGAAACCATTGTCTAATACAAGGTCCTGAACTTGCTTCCTTACATTTTCTTTTAGGAGTTCGATAGTTCTTATTCTTATATTTAGGTCTTCGATCCATTTTGAGTTGTTTTTTTGTGTAAGGTGTGAGGTAGGGGTCTTCCTTTTTTTTTTTGAAAATAGAGATCCAGTTTTCCCAGCACCGTTTGTTGAGGAGACTATTCTTTCCCAATTGAAGGGCATTTTCCACCTTCTCAAAAATCAGTTTACCATAAATGTGAGGATTGATTTCTGAGCTCTCAATTCTATTCCATTGGTCTATATATATGTCCTTGTACCAATGCTATGCTGTTTTGATTACTGTGGCTTTGTAATAAGTTTTAAGATTGGGATGTGTAATTCTTCCAACTTCATTCTTCTTTTTCAAGATGGCATTAGCTATTCAGGGCCCCTTAACGTTCCATTTAATTTTGATGCTTGCCTTTTCCTTTTCTGCAAAAAAAAATTGCTGGAAGTTTTATTGGGATTATATTGAATCTATAAATTGTTTTGGGTAGGATGGACATCTTGAATAGACATCTCTCCAAAGAAGATATACAAATGACCAGAAAGCACATGAAAATATACTCAACATCTTTAGCTGTCAGGGAAATGCAAATCAAAACCATCATGAGAGACCATTTCATACCCACTAGAATGGCTGTTATTACAAAACTGGAAAATAACAAGTGTTGGAGAGGATGAGGAGAAAAAGGAACACTTATTCCTTGCTGGTGGCAATGTAAAATGTTGCAGCCACTTTGGAAGACAAATATGTGGTTCCTCAGAAAGCTAAGTGTGGAACTACCATATGACCTCACAATCCCACCACAAGGTAAATACTCAAAAGAATTGAAAGCAGACTCAAACAGATATTTGCACAGCAATGTCCATAGTGGCCTTATTCACAATTGCCAAAAGATGGAAGCAGCCAAGTGTCCATCAACTGATGAATGGATAAATAAAATGTGATACACACACACACACACACACACACACACACACACACACACACAAAGGAATAGTCTTCAGCTGTAAAAAGAATGAAGTCCTGATACGTGAAAACATGGATGAACTTCAAAGACATCCTACTGAATGAAATAAGCCAGAGACCAAAGGACAAATATTGTATGACCCCACTGATTTGAAATAATCAGAATAAGCAAGTTCATATAGTCAGAATCTAGAAAACAGGTCACCAGGGGATGGGGCAAGGATAGGGGATGGGAAGTGAAGACTTACAATGTACAACGTTCTTGTTTTAGTTCCACAGGCTACTTAAAGCAAATACCGTGAAATGGGTTGGCTTTAAACAATGGGAATTTATTAGCTTACAGTTTGAGGCCATGAGAATGTCCAAATCAAGGCATTATTGAGGAAATGCTTTCCTCCCAAAGACCAGCAGTTGGTGATCCTTGGCTCCTTTACCATATTGCAAGGCACATGGCAGCATTTGCTAGTCTCTCCATTCTCTTCAGGTTTTTGTTGATTTCAGCTTCTTGCTTCAATGGTTCTCTCTCTCTCTCTCACTCTCTCTCTCTCTCTATATATATATATTCATTCTGTTTATGAAGGACTCCAGCAAGAGGATTAAGACCCATCCTGAATGAGGTAACACCTTAATTGAAGTAGCCTCATCAAAAGATCTTACTTGTAATGGGTTCACACATACAGGAATGGAGTAGCTTTAAGAATATGATTTTTTCTGGGGTACCTACAGTTCCAAACCACCACAGTTTCAATTTGGATTGATGGAAATGTTTTGGTAATGGAAGGAGGTGATGGTAGCACAACACTGTGAACACAGTTAACAGCACTGAAATATGTATCTGAATGTGCTTTAAAGAGTCAATATTTGACTCTGTTATGGTAACAGAATAAGAATGTTTTAAAATCTGTGGCACTACACAGTGAACCCTAAGTTAAACCATGGACTGTAGTTAATAGTATGTTTATAAAAACATGCTATTATCAGTTGTAACAAATGCTCCTTACCAATGCAAATCATTAATAATAGGGTGTTATATGGGAATCCTGTATTTTAAGCATGGTTTTTCTGTAAACCTACAACTTCTCTAGTATATAAAAACATAAATAAGTAAAAATAAATTGTATTATAGACACTTTGATGCACAAAAAATAGAGTGTTCAAGATGTTACAATATCCAAAAAATCTTCATAGAACTGGTAATGATTACTCTAGTCTAGTAAAGGAATTGATAGCAGTTTGATATGGCTAGAGAATTATTCTTCTTATGATACTTCTTGAGCAAATGTTATGAGTCATTTTCCTAGTCAAGTCACATGTATTAATATATATAATTCCCTCAGCAAGCCTGTGAGGTAGATACCATTATTATCTCTATTTTACAGATGAAAGTTAAAGGAGTGAGGAGGGGTAAAATGAGTGTTTGCCTAAAGTTATAAGCAGAAGCCAAATTATGGAAAAGCTTAGTAGAGGTTTGAAGCTATATGTACTCCAGAAAAACATGTTCTTAAAAGTTAATCCATTCCTGTGGGTATGAAGCCATTGTAAGTAGGACCTTTTGATGAGGCTACTTCAGTGAAGGTGTGACCCACCTTATCAGAATGGGCCATAAGAATGTCCACCAGAGTGACCTCTCGACTCCACTTGGAATCTCTCTGCCACTGAAAGTATTTCGTCTCATTTTGCATCCCCCTTTTGGTCAAGAAGATATTCTCAATCCCACAATGCCAGGTCCAGATTCATCCCTGGGAGTCATACCTGCGTTGCCAGGGAGATGTACACCCCTGGGAGTCGGGTCCCACGTAGGGGGGAGGGCAGCGAGTTCACCTGCCAAGGTGGCTCAGTTAGAGAGAGAGAAGGCCATATCTGAGCAACAAAAAGGTACTCAGGGGGAGACTCTTAGGCACAATTACATGCAAGTTTAGCCTCTCCTTTGCAGTAACGAGCCCCACAAGGGCAAGTCCCACAATAGAGGGCTCGGCACATCAAACCGCCAGTCCCAATGTTTGTGACAACATCAACACCAGTCCAGGTGAGGAAGTCCAACACTTCTGCACCATCCCCCAGCTCCTCGGTGGTGGTGGTGGTGGTGGGGGCTATAAATATATTTTTTATTCTCTGCCCAAATTACTTTGGGATATGTCACTATTTCACTCTAATCTACACCAACCCACCATATCTCACTTCCTATTCAAAGCTCCATGCAATCGTGGTGTTTGAACAAACCGACTGTAGAGTTATACTGTTTAGAAAATATAGATCCTGCACCAAATAGACATCTTTTCCCTTGAGACCATTAGCTTTTGTTACCTCTCACAGACCACATCCCTAACCAGACTTCAGTTTTACGGAGTACTAGATAAGAATTTGGAAACATCTGGCCAAAATCATTGCTTCTGATAGGGAGACCACCCAAAACACTTACCAAAATTAGTTTGGGGTTTGTCAGTTCACTAGAATTACCTTATTTTATAGAATGCAACATATAAAATATCAGAAGCTATGGAAAGTGTGGAGACAATTTTTCATGGGTCTCACAGATTTCTGTACATTTTCTGAGCAAGGTACTGGATGCCTTCTTTTCCAGAGTATCTTTTTAAAGATGTGTGTTTAATAAACAGCCTTGGAAGATAGAAGTAGTGTCTCACTCCAAAGCAAAGGGTAGGTTTACTAACAACCTTGGAAGCTAACGTTTCCCTTTAGAGTAGACGGTTAACATGCTTATTGCCCATTATAAAAAACTTAGGTTCCCTAAATTCAGGGCTGCTCTCTTGTAATACAATCTACTGTATCAATCTAGGCCCATCAGTATTTCCCCCAGGGGACTTGGCGACAAGGAGAACTGACACAAATATGCTGTGCTCATGATGCTTGCTGTGTCATACATAACAAAATCTTCCTTCCGCCTCTGGCCCAGGAGTCTGTGTCTTCTGCCAGCATCCATGAAATTGCAGCAGGCTAATTTATTAGCTTATAGGTAAAGCCAAGTCACAGACTCTTTATAGTTCTTTATGGAGAGTTATTAGAGATTCCTCATTGTGCATATACAATGTGAAAAAATGACCAAATTGAGCAGTTTTTAAAACTTAACTAGCTCTAAATTCCTATTTTCCCTTTCTAAGACGGTGCCCCCATTCCCAGTCTAGAATCTTGCCTGAGATTTAAATAAACTCACTTTCCTGATGATTGACTTGAATTTTCATAATTTTTGAATAGAAGTGATAATGATGAGCAAGTTTGACCTAACAAAAATCCTCACAGAAAAACAGGAAATGATGGCAATGCATAGATGACTATTTCAGTATTCACTGGTAGAGACATTTCTTTTTCTTTTCTAAAGGAACAAACCCCTGGGGGACTGAAGAATGACTTGGAAAGTGTGAAAATAGCTTACTTCAAGATTAAATATACAATGGCTGTTATCTGATGTGAAATTCCCATGAATTTCAGCTAATATACAGGCGTAACTAAGTATGAAGAACCTGTTCTTAGATTCTTAAAATAATATCATAGGTGTAAAATGGTGATGGCTGCTAAGACTGGACTCTAAGAATTTCTGAAATCTTAATGAGTTGATTATGGAAAAACTTTCATATAGAAGTTGCTAGGAATTTTTATCTTCTATGAGCTAGAGCCTCAAATTGATTTTTGCACCAGTTGACCTTTTGTTCAGGGAAAACCACTCCAGTGGGCTCTTAATTATACACTTGTAAAGATTTCTGAAATCCATAAATTTGAGAAGGGATGATCCAAAAAACTACACTTTTCTTGTAAGCGTTATGATACTCTACCTTTTCAGTGGCCAGGATTCATCTCTGTAGTTTGTTTTTAGACGTTCTCGTTACTATATTTTATCTTTTGTCCTTGGTAGATGAGTGCATTGAGTGTGTGTGTATGTGTGTGTGTGTGTTATTACTCAAACAGTTATTCACAAAAGTTTAGAAGCAGAGACTCCAAGATAGCTAAAAGATATTGTGATTGGCAGAATAATGGTCCTCCAAAGATGTCTTTGCAGAACCTGTGAATATGTTATCTGTTACATGGCAAGGCAGAATTAAGTTTGCAGGTGGAATTAAGGTTGCTAATCATATGACTTTACAATATGGAGATTATCCTGGATTATCCAGTTGGACCCAATGTAATCATAAGGATCCTTTAAACATGGGAGAGGGAAGCAGAAAAGTGAGAGTAACAGTGAAGCAGTGTGAGAAAGGCTGTTGGCTTTGAAGATGGAGGGTGGCTAAGAGCCAAGGAATGCAGGCAGCTTCTAAAAGCTACAAAAGGAAAGGGAACAGATTATCCTCTAGAGCCTCCAAAAAGGAATGCAGCCCTCCCAATAGCTTGATTTTAGCCCAGTGAGGTCCATTTTGGATTTCTAACCTCCAGAACTGTAAGATAATAAAAGTGTATTATTTTAAGTCCCCAAGTTTGGGTTAATTTGTGACAGCAGCAATAAGTAATGAATATAGATATGTAGCCAAATCTTCTCATCATCTCACCTGGAGGAGGGATTCTGAAAAGGACTAGGCTGGACTGCTTGTGGTCCATGTGTAATGCCAAGACTGAATGACTCAGAATTGAAAACACATCCACACAAAAACTTATACACAAATGTTCATTGCAGAATTATGCATAATAGCCAAAAAGTAGAAACCACCCAAATGTCTATCACCTTGATAAAGAAGATGTGGTATAGTCATGCAATGGAATATTATTTAAAAATCAAAAAGTAATGAAGCACTGATACATACTACAACATGGATTAATCTTGAAAACATTATCCTAAGTGAAAAAAGCTAGTTGCAGAAAACCACATATTGTATGATTCCATTTATATGAAATGCTCATAATAGGTAAATCTATAGAGACGGAAAGTGAATAGTGGTTGCCAGGGGCTGAGGGCCAGGGGAAATGAGGTGAATGCTCATGGATACAGGATTTCCTTTAGTCGTGAAAGTGTTCTAAAGTTAGATAGTGTTGATGGCTGTGCAAATCTGTGAATATACTAAAAACCACTGAATTGTTCACTTTAAAAGGATGAATTTTTTAGTATTCATATATGTATAATACACATATGAATTGTACCTGATCTAAACAAAATTGTTATAAAAATTGAATGATCCATATTTTGGGAAAGGTATTGATGATCAGTAACTGAGTTCTGATGTGAGCTGGAGATAGGATTTTCCCTGAGAGAAACAGACAATGTAATTTCCAATGTTTAATCATTTAGGAGGTGGGCCTTGGACTGTGGTGCAAGGACTGTTATCTTTTACTGGCCTTCAAGTTGTTGGGAGATTAGTTTGGGGGTGCATCATTCAGGATAGATTAATTTATGCTACAGAAAGAAAACACACCTAAATTTAGTGACTTTTAGCAGCACAAGTTTATTCTTGGCTTAGCCTTTATGTCATTATAGGTCAGTGTGAGCAGGGGGTGGGGGTTACTGCTCCATGTCCCCTTCCTCCAGAACCCGGGTTGATGGTATAGCCACCGCCTCACACATGGCTGGGCTCACAGCAGAGGGAAACGATATCTTGAGGCCTTACACCAGCAGATACGTGCTTTAGCCTGGATGTGCAACAAGTTTCTTCTGTTCATTGGTTATAACTACTCACATCCCCCACCCAACCAAAAGGCAGTCAGAGAGTATAATGCTCCCATTGCCCTGAAGATCACAAATTGGAAATATGTGATGAATAGCACCACAGGCTATTTTAGTAGGCTGAATGATGGACCCAAAAGATAACAAGTGCTAATCTCTGAGCTTGCAAATGTGACCTTCTTTGGAAGAGGGTACTTGCAGATGTGATTAAGTTAAGGATCTTGAGGTGGGGAGATTATCCTAGATTATGAAGGTACAACTTAAATGCTATCACATGTATCTTTATAGAGGGAAAAAGAGGGACAGTTGACACAGACTGAAGAGAGGCTATGTGACCATGGAGATAGAGATTAGAGTGATGTGCCACAAGCCAAGGAATGTCAGCAGTACCAAAAGCTGGAAGAAGCAAGAAACAGATTCTCCCTTAGAGCCTCCAGAAGGACCATGGACCTATTGACACCTTGATTTCAGCCCAGTGATACTGATTTTGGACTTCTGGCCTGCAGAGTTGTGAGTGAATAAATTTCTGTTGTTTTAAGCCACAAAATTGGTGGCAGTTTGTTACAGCAGCCATAAGAAACTAGTGCAATTCCCATATCAATTTGGGTAGATTTGTTTCAGGTATTCACTGTGGGACAATTAACTGCTTCCTTTTACATTATCATATGGCCATGACCACACTGAAGCCAAGCAAAGACACTAAACAAAGAACCTGGTAGAAAACCATGGTGGAAGGACCTGAGGACTCACTGGACCAACAGAATTAAATAGTCATTCTTCACTGGAATTACACTGCATTACACTCAAGCACTTAATAAATGCTCATCAAAAGTTATAATGCTGTCTTTGCTAAAACTGTGGGAAGTTGAGAGAGTTCCTCCATTCCATTTTTAATTCATTGGTCCAGGGGAGATCAGATGCCTGAGAAAAGTCGGCCTAAAATTGGCAAGAAGAGAGCAGCAACAGAATGGGCTTTGGCTTGTGGTCCAGAGCAAGTCAACTGACTGAAATGGCAAATGACAACCAGGGCAGCTCTGGAGAATGCACAGGCAATGTTCAGGCATTCCTTGAAATACTCCAGTCTATTCTCAATACAAAAGCCAGAGGAATTATTTTTTTAAATGTCAGATTAAGTTGCTCCTCCACTCAAACTTCCCTCCATTCCAGTGGCTTCCAGCTCAATTCCTTACAATAGCCTAAAGGCTCTTCTGACCTGGCCACCAGCTACCTCTCTGAGCCCATTTCCTACTTCTTTCCTCATTCACTCACTTTGGTCTCATGACACAGGCCTACTTGTATTCTTCAACCCACCAAGCATGCTTCCCCCTCAAATCCTTTGCACTTCTTTTTCCTCTGCCTAGAATGCTCTTCCACCAGATAGTGGCATGGCTCCCTCCCTCCCTTATTTGCTCCTGCTTAGACTCCACCTTTTCTGTAAGATCTTCTCTGATACCTGTGTAAAATAGCAACAACAGTCCCCCCTCAACTCAGCACTCCCTATCTCTTCTTACTTAGCTTTACTTTTATCCACAGAACTAATCACCTTATGAAAAATTATATATTTACTTGTGAGTTGGTTCATTGTCTGTCTCTTTCCACTTACATGGAGATAAGCACTTTGTTTTGTTCACTGCTATATCCCTAGAGCTTAAATTCCAGTACAGATTGGGCACACAATAAATATTTTTTGAATGAATGAATAAATATAAGAATGAAAAGCAGTTGAAATAATAGTAGATTTTATTATATTGTATTACAAGGAATTCAGATTTAAGTTACCACAAAGTTGACTCAGTAGGGCAATGATGTCATTAAAAACCTACCCTCTTTGCCTTCTTCCACTGTGCCATTCTCAGGGTGTTGGCATTTGTCATAATAGTTGTTGCTTCAAGGTTGCAAAATGGCTACTGCAGTTCTTAACATCACATTCTGTCACCAGTCTTTGCAGCCAGGCATTCAGTCCATCAGTAAATATTATGAGAAACTAATAGCCAGCATTGTCATAAGCATTGGAAACAGATCAAACAAAAAGGTGAAGTCCCTCCCTCGAGAAGCTTCCTTCTAATGTAGAAAGATTAAAAGAAAGGAGAAAGAGGGAAAGAGTTTTCCAACCATATCACTTTTAATCATGGGAAAAAGTCTTTCTCTGAAGTCACCAGACAGTCTTCTCCTTAGGTCTTATGAGTTAGACTTCGGTCACATGATAATCTTAGCAGCAAGGGAGGCTGGGGAAGCAGGTCTCCAAAATTTTCAACCTCTATCACAGCAGGTGTGTTTTGCTATAGGGAAGAAGAGGTAAAAGGAATGGCTGCTGGAGAGGCAACCAACAGGTTTGCCACAAATATGCAAGCATAGGCAGTTGTTCAGTATCTATTTTCTGATAAAGGATTAAGGTAGAGAATTATTGCCCCATAACTAAAATTTAATATTTATTTCTGAAGGTTTTGTTCTCTATGTTTCTGTCACTAACAGCCTTGAGCATACAACAGCTCCAACATTCTAACAAACATGCATTGGAAATTTACCAAGAAATACTGGATTCCTCCCAGGTCTAAGGGATGGCATTTAATTTGTTCACCTGGAAAGAACCACAAGTTCAGAAAAGACCATTTCTCTTTCTATTATTCATTGGTCAACTAGCAACCTTTAGGCCAAATCTGTGAGTATATATATTCTGATATTTTCTGTCAGCCTTCTTTAAGTGTTATTCAGGACTAGGCATGAGTCTGAAGCTTCTTTTAGACAGGTAACTGCTAAACCAGCTCCAAACTCCTCATGCAGCTTCTCCATGGGCAATAAAACAGCAGTTCCATCATTGTTGTCCAAATGGAAAATAAGAAGTGATGGCTTGAGTATAAGGTGCAGTCTAGGAAAGAAGAGAAAGGGGCAGCATTTCTGACAGAGCTGTTCACACTTTTCCTGCACAGCTGGGAGATATTAGCTGAATGTCCCCTGGACTGGTGTGCTCTCTGGCACAATGAGTTAAAAAAAACAACAACAACAACATAAAAAACCCTGAGAGCCCACAAGGTAAGTTATATTTCTATCGTACACATTTAGCAGCTAAATAACCAAAAGTCACTTTCAGAAATTCATGCAAATCTGCACCTTTACCTGAGGTCAAGAGTTCAACAGAAGTTACCAAAAAGGGAATTGTGGGCAGGAGGCTGGAAAAGAGAGAGAAAGGTTGATAGATTATCTCTGTTCAAAAGCTGCTTTCTTTTTGAGGGAGTTTGTGCTCAGGAAATTAGATATAAGATAGTTCTGCACTAAATAGTGTGGAATATATTTTAGAAAGGTAAACATAAATAACCTTTCTATATGGTGAAATCACTGCCCTCCCCCCTACGTGGGATCATACACCCAGGGGAGTGAATCTCCCTGGCAACGTGGAATATGACTCTCGGGGAGGAATGTAGACCTGGCATCGTGGGATGGAGAACATCTTCTTGACCAAAAGGGGGATGTGAAAGGAAATGAAATAAGCTTCAGTGGCAGAGAGATTCCAAAAGGAGCCAAGAGGTCACTCTGGTGGGCACTCTTACGCACACTTTAGACAACCCTTTTTAGGTTCTAATGAATTGGGGTAGCTGGTGGTGGATACCTGAAACTATCAAACTACAACCCAGAACCCATGAATCTTGAAGACAATTGTATAAAAATGTGGCTTATGAGGGGGGACAGTGGGATTGGGGGGGCCATAGGGATCACACTCCCGATTGTCTAGTTTGTGGATGGATGAGTAGAAAGGTGGGGGAAGGAAACAAACAAACAGACAAGGGCGCCCAGTGTTCTTTTTTATTTTAGTTGCTCCTTTTCACTTTAATTATTATTCTGGTTATTTTTATGTGTGTGGTAATGAGGGTGTTGGGGATTGATTTTTGTAATGAATGTACAACTATGTAATGGTACTGTGAACAATCAAATGTACAATTTGCTTTGTATGACTGTGTGGTATGTGAATATATCTCCGTAAAATGAATAATAAAAAAATAAATAACCTTTCTATGCATGTCAATAAAATGAATAATAAAATGAATAATAAAATAAATAAAATGAATAATAAAAAAATAAATAACCTTTCTATGCATGTCAATTTCCACTACTGCCACCTTAAATAGACGGGAAGGGGGTTAGAAAGGCCAGAGGAGCTATGAAATTTGTATTAAGCATTTGAAATTTATTAATCAAATAACCCACATTTCAGGATGCTTTCTTCACAATCTGCTCTGACTCTCACAAAACTGTCAACTGATTTTGTGTAAAACTTATATATGAAATTTGTTTAAAACAAATCTGTTGAATAGCAAAATATTTAGTCTAACTATGACTTTTATCAAAGCTATCTTGAATCAGATGCCTGAAACATTTTCATGGAGATTGTTTAAAAGTCCTATGTTATTTGGATAGAGGAGGTATAAGAAAAAGAAAACAGCACCTCAGAATAGAAAAAGTTGGAATCCACTCCCATCCCACAACTAATTAACAGTGAGATTTTGAGCATGTCATTTAACCATAGGGATCAAAACCCTGTCCCCTTCACTTTAACGGGAATTCAGTTGTGAAAATTTATATTTTTTCACAATATTGATTGCTCTATTATCAGCTTTTAATTCCATACACAGGGGCTATTTATGGATTTTTTATTTATACTCTCCTTATTGCAGAAGGAATTCCAGGTTGCTCTATGGGCTAAATTGCATTATTTTGATGTAAATCTCATACTGTAAATGTTTTTCTGGGTCTATATGACAATACCAGAATGGATTTTGAAAGTTTCACTTCTAATTTAAAATACCTTCAAACAGGCTTGTGTCTAGCATCCTTATTTATGACATGTACCTAAATAATTTAATCCTGTTTAACCCAATATACAGAAAAATAACCCAATATATAGAAAAGTAAAGACAAGTATTCTTCCCTATGCTGATGACATAATCTTCCAATCACATTATAAGTGTGGCCTCGAGAAGTAATGTAAACTGCTGTAAAATTGCTAATTTTAGTAAAAAGAAAAAAAGAAAGAATTCCACCTCGAAGGACCATACTTTCAGCATATAGATCTGTGATTTATCTGTTTTCCATAATTCAGGGCAAGAAAGGATCAGAAGGGGCAAGTGTATGTGGCTCCAGCCTCAACCCTAGAAGAGCTTTGTTTGTTGGTGTTATTTATTAGACTTCTACATGTATTTTGTTTAAAGAAGGAGATCTCTTCCCAAAATTTCTAAAAATGTTTGATCTAGGTGAACAGGCAAAGCAGATTCATTGTAGCAAATCTTGCCCATGGAATTTTTTTGGCCTTTAACACATCATTAAAAATTTGAAATATGTTGCCAATATTTAAAAGCAAGCCATTTTACATAAAAATATGGATTTCTGGGTATCTTGACAATTGGTAAGTCTAAAAACACTGGGATCACATTCCTACAGAATATCAATCAACTGAAAGTAGGTACTGGCTCCACCCCCTTTAGAAAACCACATTCTTCCTAATTTACCATGACCCCACAACCCTCTGTTTTTTGTCCACCTAGACATATTTACGGGTATTTATTTTACCTGTCAGACACCTGAGGGCATTTGGAGTGGTGAGCCCTGATCTACATGGTTAATACTAAACAGCTTATATTTCATAACCATTAAATTCTGACATCTTGACTGGAATGTGGTCCTACTCAAAATTGGCCATGTTAAGAGCCTTAAGGACTGGAACTCAGTAGCTTCAGGTCAGGGCTTGTTTCAGCATTTGGACAGATCCTCACCTCCTTTTTGGCGGTTGTAAGGAGGAGCTGATTCAACCTGTACATAACCTCAGATGGAACCAGGAGGGCATCAGTTTTCTCATCACAAATATAAGCATGACTGAGTGCAAATCTGCTTCTAAACAACACCCCGAAGGTCCTGTACCCTCTACACTCTACCGTGATCTCAGTCAGAATCTTAGCTGAGATGAGAAATACTGGAGGGCTGTCTAAAGAAGTGCTTCTCAAACTTACTTTAACCAATAAGAAATGTCTTGGGCCACACATACACACAAATATGTATACGTTTTATGTTACAGTACTTATCCTTATTACATAAAAAACACTTATTTTCTATTGAATTCTATTGCTTCATTATAAAAAGTGCTGTTCATGACCTACTATATTGATTTCACCACCCCAATTGGTCATAACCTGCAGTTTGAAAAACATCAGTGTAAAGAACATGCTGTCAATTCATTGCCTAGATTCTCAAAGTTCTCTCTCCATACTAAATTAAGTCTTAAGAAAATACTATGCCTATATAATATACCGGTATACCTCAGAGATATTGCAGGCTCTGTTCCAGACCACTGCAATAAAGTGAATATCACAATAAAGCAAGTCATGCAAATTTTTTGGTTTCCCAGTGCATATGTTTACATACGTTTTGGTTTCCCAGTGCATTATGTTTACACAGTACTTTAGTCAATTAAGTGTACAATAGCATTACATCTAAAAAAGCAACATACATTCCTTAATTAAAAAATAATTTATTGCTTAAAAAAATGCTAAACATCATCTGAGCCTTCAGCAAGTTGTACTCTTTTTGCTGGTGGAGGATCTTGCCTCAATGTTGCAGGCTGCTGACTGATCAGGGTGGTGGTTGCTGAAGGTTGGGATGGCTGTGGCAATTTCTTAAAATAAGACAATAATGAACTTTGCTGCTCCAATTGACTCTTCTTTCATGATAGATTTCTCTGTAGCATGCAATGCTGTTGGATATTATTTTACCCTCAATAGAACTTTCTTCAAAATTGGAGTCAATCCTCTCAAACCCTCCTGCTGCTCTTTTGAATAAGTTTACATAATATTATAAATTCTTTACTGTCATATCAACAATCTACTCCAGGAGTAGATTCCATCTCAAGAAACTACTTTCTTTGCTCATCCATAAGAAGTAATTCCTTCTCCATTAAAGTTTTATCATGAGATCAGAGCAATTTAGTCACATCTTCAGGCCCCCCTTCTAACTCTAGGTCTCTTTTTATTTCCACCAATTTGAACTTCCTTCCTCCACTGAAGTCTTGAACCCTTCAAAGTCATCCATGAGGGTTGGAATCAACTTCCAAACCCCTGTTAATGATGTTTTGACCTCCTTCTATGGATCATGAATGTTCTTACTAGCATCCTTCCTTTCCAGAAGGTTTTCAATTTACTTTGCTCAAATCCAACAGATGCATCACTATTTATGATAGCTGAAGCCTTATGAAATGTATTTCTTAAATAATGAGACTTGAAAGTAGAAATTATTCCTGAGTTCATGGGGCTGCAGAATGGATGTTGTATTAACAGGCATGAAAACATTAATTTTGTATATCTCCACCAGAGCTCTTGGGTAACCAGGTGTGCTCTCAATGAGCAGAAATATTTTGAAAAGAATTTTTTTTCTGAGCAGCAGTTCTCAAAAGTGCACTTAAAATATTCAGTGAATCATGTTGTAAACAGATGTGCTGTCATCCAGGCTTTGTTCCATTTATAGAGCACAGGCAGAGTAGATTTAGCATAATTCTTAAGGGCTCTAGGATTTTCAGAATGGTAAATGAGCATTAACTTCAATTTAAGTCACCAATTTATATCCTCTGGATTACACGCTGCAGATTCTACATTGGCACTTGCTACCTCATCTTGCACATTTATGTTATGGAGAGTTTCTTTCCTTAAATCTTCCTCATGAACCATCCTAGGCGAGCTTCAAATTTTTCTTCTGCAACTACTTCACCACTCTCAGCCTTCCTAGAATCAAAGAGAGTTAGGGCCTTGCTGTGGATTAGGCTTTGGCTTAAATTAAGGAACGTTGTGGCTGGTTTAATCTATCCAGACCACTAAAACAGTCTCCATATCAGCAATGAGGCTGTTTCATTTTCTTATCATTTGTGCATTCTCTGGAGTGACACTTTTAATCTCCTTCAAGAACTTTTCCCTTGCATTCACAACTTGGCTAACTGGTGCAAAAGGCTTAGCTTTTGGTCTGTCTCAGCTTTTGACATGCCTTCCTCACTATGCTTAATCATTTCTATCTTTTGATTTAAAGGGAGAGACCTGTGATTCTTCCTTTCACTTGAACTCTTAGAAGCCACTCTAGGGTTATTAATTGGTCTAATTTCAATACTATTGTGCCTCAGATAACATTGAAACCTGATTTGGGGAGAGAGGACGAGGAACAGCTAGTGCATGGTGCCGTCAGAACACATACAATATTTATCTATTAAGTTTGTCATTTTATATGGGCATGGTTTTTGGCACCCCAAAACAATTACAACAGTAATGTCAAAGATCACTGATCACTGATCACCATAACAGATATAATAATCATGAAAAAGTCTGAAAAATTTTATAATTACCAAAATGTGGCACAGAGACACAAAATGAGCACATGCTTTTGGAAAAATGGCACCAACAGACTTGCTCAGTGCAAGGTTACCACCAACCTTCAATTTGTAAAAAATGCAATAGCTTCAAAGTGCAATAAAATGAGGTATGCCTGTACTTTAGCCCCCCTATGGCCTTGCTTTGCTGAATTAAGAGTTAATATTATCCCTTACCTTTTATCAAAGCCCCAGATAAGAAATGACCATATGCGGGCAGAGTATTCCTTGTACTGCAATATTCCTTTTAGCAACATAAAATGACCCTCTTAGAGTCCAGGTAAAAGTTGGTTCCCCTGACCAGTTAGTTTTTATTAAATAACATCTTTTACTTCCTTTTTCATCATGACTCTTAGGAAACATAAAACTTTAGTACTTATCTTTTGTAACTTTACCTAACCTGGATTTTCTAGTTTGATTATTTCTTCCTCCATCCTGCCATGCTCACTGTCTTTGCCTTCCTCAGTTGTCATCTAAATTACAACAGTTACTAACCAGTTCCCAGCTTCTGGGCTTCTTCTCAGTCTAATCCTGTGAAGTGATTTTTTCTAAAACACAAATATGATGATCTAAAATACAAAAAAATGATCACTTTCCTGCTTCAAATCTTTCTATGATTTTCCATATCCTTTAGGATTACCATACAAGATTCTCTGGAAGTGAGATTAAATACTGCTTATAATAATATTAAAATTTGAAATTCTCCAAAAACATTTATAGAAAGAGAGAAATATCTAAAGGACCACTAAAGAATGTGTGGCTCTGGATTATTGATTGTATGATTATATATTATTTTTAGTATGCACATATAGAAGAATAAAACATTGATACTTATTTAGGCTTACTCTGACTTATTCAATAAACAAGAAACATCTAGATGTGGATCTTAAACTGGTGGTTATTGATCAAATTTGCCCTCACCCAGGCTTACCTTATCAGGGACAATGTTTTACAATTTCTGACTTCATTGCCATTAGATGGACACATGCTACCTGGTTCACCTCTCCTAACTGTCCTATCCTACCCATAGCCCACCGCACTCATTTCGGTTACCTGCCAGACCCCTAATGACTTTAGAATTTATAATTCTTGTTCGAAAATTTAAAAGTCCAGGAGAGATGGACAAATGTAGCTCTTCTCTCCATAATCTATTTCTTCTCCCAAACACTGGTTCTGCTTGTATCTCATACCCTTTCCAGGTTTGATTCCAAAGGCACCTAAAATCTCAGAGAGAAAAGAATTGTCTTCTTACCAGTACAGAAAAAAATAATAAAACCTTAGATAAGGTGTTGAGAAAGACCTCCCTGAGAAAATGACATTTAATCTGAAACTTGAAGAATGAGGAGGAGCCAGCTGTACAAAAAGCCAGATGAAGAATGTTCTAAGAGAAGTAAGGGCGAGTGCAAAGGCCCGAGGCAGGAATGAGCTGTTAGGACCAAAGCGTAGTAAGAAAGAACAAGAACTGGTGTGTGATTTTTAAAACTGTAGGTTGTCAGTGACCTATACAAGAACAGTTTCTGTGGGTTGTGGAATGAAAGCCTAATAAAATGTAGTTGAAGATAAAATGTGAGGTGAAAAAAAATGGTGATAGCACGTGTACAGAACAACTGAGCTTCTCAATGAGCAGCTTTGCATATCAGCCTTGAACTCCCTGGATAACTGAAAGCATTGTGGAAATGGGAATTTTGGGAATATGGTGTCACTATTTACCTTACCATAAGGATCCCTTTCAATTTGAAGTCAGCCTTTCCCTTGATTCAGCCACCGCTAATGTTTTTTTACCTGACTACTCTTTTCAAAAGGCAGTTTTATGATTTGCCTGTGATCATTCTGCTTGTCAGTACACTTCAGGGCCTGAGGTTATCTCAAGATGGTGTGTTGGAGTCTATACAAGTTTCATTTATTTAAAACTTGGACTTGGTGAAAGAGTCTCTTGAGATATAACACCTTCCTTCCCCGGCAGGCTTGGGGAGGGGAAACAAATCATACATGGCAAATATCATTTACACCATCCTAACACATTCATAGCACTCTTACCAAATCCTAACGAATGGAGAGCTAGTGCACACACAATAGAGAAGTTCATAAAATGAGAAATATACAGTTATTTTGAGAATATAAAATCTAATAAGGAAGTGAGGGAAAGCTACTGACCTCAATGTTCTTTTTAGCTTAAAGAGATATCAGTATTTTCCATTTCAAGATCTAAAAACAAAATGTATTCTGTACCTCTGAACAGGGAAAAAATATTATTTTGTGCTTTTCACAATCTAAACCACTATTGTCTTCTCTGATGAATTAATTGAATCTCTCAGTACAGTTGTAAAGGTTAGGCTTTTAATAACCTTATTTTAGAAACTCTGGATCCATTTAGAGCATTGCTGTGGTGGTTTGAAGCAGTATATACCTAGAAAAACATGTTATTAATCTAATCCACTCCCGTGGGTGTGGACCCATTGTAAGTAGGACCTTTTGATGAGGCTACCTCTGTTACAGCGTGACTCACCTCAACCAGGATGGCACTTAATCTTATTAATGGAGTCCTTTATAAACAGATTGAATACAGAGAAAGAGAGAAAGCCATGGAAGCAAGAAGCTGAAATCAATGAAACCTGGAAAAGAAGGGAGAGGTCAGCAGATGCTGCCATGTGCCTTGCCGTGTGGCAGAGGAGCCAAGAATTGCTGGCAGTGGGTCTTCAGGAAGAAAACATCACCTTGATGATGCCTTGATTTGGACAGTCTCACAGCCTCACACTGTAAGCTAATAAATTCCCATTGCTTAAGCTGAACTGTTTCATCGTATTGCTTTAAGTAGCCTAGGAAACTAAAACAACTGCAATTTAGCCAAACCACAAAGTTCATTTTAAGTAAGAGAAAGCTCTTGTATTTTGAGCCTTTGCCTGTGGTACTATGGAATCACAGAAACTTTTGACGAGAAGTAACCCTAGACATATTTAATCCAAGTTCCCACTCAAAGAACAGGAGTCATTTCAATTCTGTTTGAAAATTTTAATGATGGGACACTCACTACCCCACAGAGCTGATTCCACTTTGGAGCAGTTCTAACTGAATAGAAAGTTTATTGATATTTCAGTTCTGCTCTCTTAACATGTACCACAATGCTCAAGTATTTATAGGGAATTATGAAGTCTCTCCATTAAAATGCTTTCTCTTCAAGACAAATAATAGTGAGAAATAATTGTTAACATTTTACATGTTTCATTCCACTTAACAGTTACAGTTATATCTGAGGCAGGTGTGGCTGGCTCAGCTCCCATCTCCCTCACCTGCCCTCCTACTATAGAGGATGGGAAAGCAAATACTTTCTTTCCTGGCCTCTCTTGAAGCTAGAAGTGGCTGTGGAATTCAGTTTGAGCCAAGGAGACATAGAAGAAAGTCAGCTAGGGAGATACTGGGAAAGACTTTTCTATCCCCTCCTGTTCTCACTGCTTCCAGCTTTTAGACCTGAAATTATGAGGATGAGATGCCTGGAGACACTGCTATCATTGTTCTCCTGTGAAGGGAAAGTCAAGAAAACCGCAGAGAACCCGGAACCCTCAGATCATGGACTTGCTGAATTAACCCTGGAACCACATACCTCTAGACTTCTTATTAGGTAAACAATTGATGTCTGTATGGATTGAGCCAAGATTAACTGGGTTTGCAGATACCTGTAGCCATAATCATCTTAACTGATTAGGCAATGTTACTAACCTCATTTCACACGTGAGAAAACAGGCTTAGAAAAATTAAGTATATGACCCAAGTTTTCCAAAAAGGGATACTGCAGAACCATGACTCACACTCATATAGCTTCGGGACAAAAATAAAATCCCTTCCAGTTTCTTCAACCAACTTCCAGATGTCAAGTTTGTCAAATCCTGTGTCATACTGAACAGCCTCCTATTGTCATAGCTTATGTTTTCAATGTCTCTTCTAAGTGAGATTTTTCAAGCTAAATACAGTCACTCCTTAATATGACACTGTAGAGAGTGAAAGGACATTATCTTATTCTGAACACTTACATGAACACAATCTAGAATTCCATGAGCTCCATGCTCAGTCTCATCACACATACATTGACTCATGGTAAGCCTGATTATTTCCCTAACTTCCCTCTGACTATTTATTTAATATCTAGATAATCGAAATAAATTCAGAGAATTGACAGGGTTTGCTGAAAAAGCATCTCCTTTATTCTTGTTCTTTCTAACAGGATAATGTACAATTCTTCCTTAGCAAATGTGAATCTATTATATATCTAAATCATTCAGAAATAAGGATTCCATAAATCTCACTTTACTGTTCTTGTGCTTACCATTATCATGATTATCACTGAATGTATGAACAAAAACTAAGTTGCATGGAGGTAGGACTTTTTTCCCCCAATGCTCTATCCTCAGCATCTTAGTATAGTTCCTGGCACATGTTAGGTACTCAGTAAATATTTGTTGAAAGATTGAATGAACCCTAAGGAATTCTTCCTTCTATTAAGTTTAAATTCTTAAGCTTAAGTTTCTTCCCCTATATTCTTTGCTCAGTAGAGACCCCAAAAGGGATGTCCTAAGGTACTGATGACTTGTAAATCTGTGGTTAGGGGACAGATATGTCTATACATTTAATTAGTAGGAGGTTAAATACTATTCTGTACATAACTACATAGCTGATGACACTACTTTACCCATGACACTCAGACTAATCAATTATTTTTAGACACAGAACATATGGTTGGTCAAAGAATATTGATAGAATTGAGAGCTGTTTTGGAACCAGTGGCTGGGTTGAAGGAATGAATGACTGAATAAAATTAAGATGTATTACAGTTACAACTTCTCCTTTATCATTCAGTCTTATCTCCTTTCGTGGGAGCTGAAGACAGGAGGATTTGTTTCTAACCAAACCTTTCTGGTATTTTCCCAATTCTCAGTTCTATTTTATATGTTCTCCTGTTGATTCCCACTGTCTTAGTAGGACTCAAAATTAGTCCCTAAAGTTTGAGGACATCTCCCCTAATAACATTATTTTTCCTTCTTTACTCTTAAAAAAACTACACTAGGTCTCCATGAGTAGCTAATTGCTCTGAGACCAGCCAAGAAGCCAACATTTAATATTAGATTCCAGATGAGCCTGTAAATGTGAATCCATTTACTCATTATCATCACCTTAATCAACTCTCATCATTTTTGTTTAATTATCCTACTTCCTTTCCCATGGGGAGACTATTCTAGTTTCTGGCTCACTTGCTACAATGACTAGGAGAACCATTTAGCTTAAAAATCTAAATAAGTCTGAGAAAAGCATATCTAAAGCTCATAGAGTTAACCAAAAGATCATGTCAAAGCTAAAAGTAAGAAGAGGTTCAGGAAATAATACATTTTTAAGGAGAGTAAGTATTGTTTCAAGTGTGCTCTCTTAACTGGTAAAGATGATCTTGAATAAAGAAAACTATGATATGAATTGCTCTGAGAAAATACCCATAAATATTTTCTTGCACTGGATTTAATCTACTCTGACATTGTGGTATTTTGGGGTCCTCTTCATGAGCAGTGTTTACCACTTGGTTTGCCTCCCTAGTGGAGGGAAAAATGTATCACTCTTGACCTACTTGAAGAAGAACCCAGAGTTTGTAGCTACACATCTAAAACCTTAAGTTAGCAGAAACCCAGGTAACTATGGAAACAAAACAAAATCCCATCATGTTAGACTATTACTGGCATCTTTTATCTTTAACACATTTTATAAGAGTTAAACACCTAGAAAATGACAACGATTATCTGCTTTGGAGTTGGCCTTAAGCTTCCAATGGGACACAGACAAAGGGTCTCTTTTAGAGACCCACCACTCACCCTTCCCTCTGCATGGCAATCACTCTAATGAAGTATTTGCTGGACACCACTTATTACAGCAATTTCTACCATCCTGCTCTAGATTGTCAGGGTTCTGGTGGAAGATTCTGTGCCATCCTCAACAACATAAAACCAGTATCAGACATTGCCACAAAAGTGAGACAAATTTTGCAGTGAGTCAGAAAAAAGACCACATTCTGTTAAAATTTAGCATGGGCCATTAAAGAAAAATAAAATGTGAGGCAAGTGCTGTTAACACTATTGTGAATTTATTTCCAGTCTTCTTCCAAAGAAGCTTCCAAAAAATTTCTTTCAAGCTCAAGGAAGATATGTACATTTGCCAGATACAGCTCTCACACATTCACGGTGGGAGCAGAAATTGAGGCAAAATTTTTGGAGGGCAATTTAGCAATATTCATTGACTGAGCAATTTGATTTTTAGCAGTCTATCCTACAGATGTAATCCTACATGTTTTCAAAATTGTATACACATTTTTCATCAGAAAAAAAGATTGGAAACACCATAAATATCCATCCATAGGGACTGGTTAAATTTATAGCATATTCACAGAATGGAATGCTACATGTCCTTAAAAAGTATGAGCAATGTGGAAAAATCTCCAAAATGTATTAAGTGAATAAGTAAAATGCCTAACATCCCCCCTTCCCTTGTATATGCATGAATTTCTCCAGAAGGAAACACACAGATGACTGTAGCACCTTGGAGACAGGGAAATTGGAGGACTGGGAAATAGGGGAAAGGAAAAATTCCTTTTCATTCTACAACAGTTTGGATTTTTAACATGTTTATGGATTACTAGCTTTAAAAATTAATTTAAAAAATATATCTATTACCATATTCAGAACTTGTTACCAAAAAAGCAAATCACTGTGTTTTAACTAAAATCAATACTCCCTAGCTCGAATGCCAATATTCTGTTTTAGAAACTTATAAGTTGCCAATTTTGATACGAGCTGCCCTTCCCTGTCCCCATAACCAGTGGAGTTTCGGGCATTCAAATTAGAGTAAAACAAGATTAGGAAAGCAGACATACCCCCCCCCCCCCAACAAAAAAAAACACACATGCACTAACTCCTATTGAGGGTACATTATGCACAAGGCATTGTCCTGCACGCTGAGAATGTAAAAATGGAATGGGTACAGAGCCTGTCCTCTGCAAGAGAAAACAACCTCACAGTTTAGACAACTCTGGCTCTGGAATCAGACAAAATTGTGTTATAATTCTGGTTCCTTCACTTACTAGTTCTTTGACCTGTAGAAATTTACTTCAACTTTCTAGGCTCAGCTTCCTCATCTATTAAACAGGGATAATAGGACCTACTTCCTAGGAGTGTTATGGGAATTAATGAGATGGCATGAGCATTGGAAAAAGTTACTGACAAGTACTACAGGCTAAACCTGGAGTTTCTGAAGTTGTGTAAATATCCAGGGCCCTTTCTTTCCTTTTATCCCTACTTTCACCCATAATGTAGGTAGAATAGAGCAAAGATTCCTAAGCTAGAAGCCACCAAGAGAATTTAGGAGCTTGTGAATTTGGATGGGAAACAAATTATACCTTTAATTTCCTTAACCTCTAACAGAAACTTAGCATTTCCCTCAATTATGAATATGGCAACAATCCACAGTTGTATTAGCAGTAGTTTTCCCATCAATAGAAGGACATATTTTCATATTTCTTACAATTGTCTCCGCTATCACTAAATTATCAATTCCAACACTACCAGAAATTACAGTAGTTATTCAATTGGTCATTAGATCTTACTATTTATGTATAAATTAAAAAGCACATATGGAGGGCGGGGCAATATGGCAGAGTGGTGAGGTCTGGAATTTAGTTACTCCTCTAGGACAGCTGGTAAATAGCCAGAAACTGTATGGAACAGCTGTTTTGAGTACTTCTGTGACTGGACACGAATCATACACCAGTCTGGAATGGGTACGATGGCTGAGATTGCAGCAAAGAACTATTACGTTTCCCCAGCCAGGGAGCTGGTGCCCCCTCCCCATAGGCCCAGTAGACTGTCTTGGAGCTGCTTTGCCCGGAGAAAAAGAATCAATCTGTGCTGGGAACAAGGAAGGGGGCTCACCGAGCCCTGACTGCAGAATTAATTAACAAATTTGGACTGTTGAATAAAAGCTCCAAGCACAGATAAACCAAGAACAGGAACAAAAGGGACCAGGAGGATTCAGCTCAACAGAGAGGAGGTGGGACTAAAAAAAAAAAAAAAAAAAAAAAAAAAAAAACAGAGACTTTTGGAGTTGCAAGTGTTCAGAATACTGGGAAAGGTCTGGGCTCCAAGAAAAAGGGACATATAGAAATAGGTACCAACTCCAGCGCTCATTTGCAAACCCAGGGAGCTGGGGTCTGACTCTGAAAGGGGTTTTTTCTTTTCTTTTCTTTATTTTTCTCTCCAACTCTTTACTTTTCAAAGGCCCATCAGAGCTGCTGGAAATCTCAGGCTTTAACATTGCCCTGGGCAACGGTGGAATTAAAGTTGTCTGAGAGTAACAAGTCAGGTGAAAGAGATATTTCCCTAAAGTGCATATTTTTAAATAGTCCATACTGGGACTGACAAAACTTGGGCCTGGGGAAAGGTTTTGTTCCAGTTTGCTAATGCCACCGGTATGCAAAATACCAGAAATGGATTGGATTTTATAAAGAGAATTTGTTAGGCTACAAATTTACAATTCTTAGGCCATGAAAATGTCCAAATTAAGGCATCAACAAGAGGATACCTTCACTGAAGAATGGCCAATGGCATCCAGAACACCTCTCTCAGTTGGCTGGTGTATGCTAATCTTTTGCTCCCAGGTTGTGTTTCAAAATGACTTTCTCCAAAATGTTTCTGGGTCTGTCTTAGCTTTTCCAGGACAAACTCTGGGCTTCATCTCTTAGCTTAGCATCTCTAAACATCTTTCCGCCCACATCTCCAACCATCTCTAAGTGTCAGCAAACATCTGGGGATGTGTTGGCTCTTAGCTTCTCTCTTAAATACCCTTAGAAGAAAATGTAGGGCAATGTCTTAAAGATCTTGTGATAGGAGGTGGTTTCCTAGACCTTACACCCAAAGAGTGAGTAATCAAAGAAGAAATAAATAAATGGGATCTTCTCAAAATTAAACACTTTTGTACATCAAAGGACTTTGTCAGAAAAGTAAAAAGGCAGCCTACATAGTGGGAGATGATATTTGGAAACCACATATCAGGTAAAGGTTTAATATCCAGAATATATGAAGAGATCCTACAACAAAACAACAGAAAAACAAACAACCCAATTAAAAACTGGGCAGAAGACATGGACAGATACTTTTCTGAAGAGGAAATACAAATGGCTCAAACACATACAAAAAAATGCTCAACTTCACTGGCTATTAGGGAAATGCAAATCAAAACCACAATGAAATATCATCTCACACCTACCAGAATGGCCATTAGCAAAAAAAAAAAACAAAATTACAAGTGCTGGAGAGGATGTGGAAGAAGAGGCACACTTAATCACTGTTGGTGGGAATGTAGAATGGTGCACCCACTCTGGAAGGCAATGTGGTGGTTCCTCAGGAAGCTCAGTATAGAGTTGCCATATAATCCAGCAATTCCATTACTATGTATATACTCAGAGGAACTGAAAGCTAAGACACTAATGGACATTTGTAAACCGATGTTTATCATGTCATTATTCATGATTGCCAAGAGATGGAAATAGCCCAAATGTCCATCAATGAACTAGTGGATAAACAAACTGGTATATATGTAGGATGGAATATTACGTAGCTGCAAGACAGAACAAATTCATGAAACTTGTAACAATGTGGATGAACCTTGAGGACATTATGGTGAGTGAAGTTAGCCAGAAACAAAAGGACAAATACTGCATTGTCTCATTAATAAGACCTAACACTAATGAGCAAACTTTGAGAGTTAAAGCTGAGAACACAGGTTATCAGGAGATAGAAAGAGGATAGAGATCAGGCATTTGACGCTGAAGAAGTATAGAATGTTCAAGAGGATTGATTGTGTAGATCCAGAAATGGATAACACAATACTGTGTGATGGTAGCACAATATTTTAAGTACACTGAACAAAGATCTCTGTGAGTAAAGCTGAAAGAGGAGGGCTAGAGGCATATATGACACCAGAAGGAAAGATAGATGATAAAGACTGGGACTGTATAACTTTGAAACCTAGAGTGGTCAATGATGGTGACTAAATGTACAAATAAAAAATTGTTTTTACATGTGGGAGAACAAATGAATGTCAACCTTGAAAGCTGTTGAAAAAGGGATGGTATTTGTAAAAAAACATAATCAATGTAAACTGGATTCTGTGGTTAACAGTAACATTTAACATGCTTCCATTAAATGTAACAAAGGCAATATACCATAGCTAAATGTCTATAAGAGGGAGATATAAGGGAGGGGTATGGGATTCTTGGTAGTGGTGTTGTTGTCTGTCCTTATTATTGTATTGTATTGTATAGTATTTTTTTAATCTTTTTTATTATTCTTTTTAAAAAAAATTTTGGAGTAATGAGAGTCTTCAAGTGCTGATTGTGGTGATGAATGCACAACTAGATAATGATACTGTGAACAACTGATTGTATACCGTGGATGATTATATGGTATGTGAATACATCTCAATAAAGCTGAACTTTAAAAAAGCACATATAAAACTACTTAAGTCTGATATTAATAATATATTGTTGGTTGTTTGCCAATATAAATTTTTCCTTTATAACCCTATACCTTTTATTTTATGCTCTTAAAAAATCATTATTCTGAGAAGAGGTCTATGGGCTTCAACAGACTTCTAAAGTGATCAATGAAGCAAAAAAAAAAAAAGATTAAGAAACGCTAGTATAGAGAGATGCAGATTCCTGCAAAGATGGAGAACTTACATGAGGTGTCATCTGACCTCCCTAAAATCAATCTTGGATAAACTAGATAGCTAGAGGAAATCTTGGATCAGAAAGGGCATAGAGCTGGGGAGAGGGGTGGAGGGTTCCCTACAGAGCAACCATGGGAAAAATGGTTGGAAGAAAGATTTTACCTTCTCATCCATGTTGCTTTAGAAGAGTCACCACAATCCCCATGGCCATTTTAAAATGAACATCCACAAAAGAAGACCAGGTAGTCTATTGGGAATAATATGAAGAACATCAAAACATTGCTGGGGTATGGACAGATTCACAGCTATTGTATTTACTCACCTATCCTCTCTTCTTCCAAACCACCAGAACCAGTGAATTACAATCCCAGACCCATCAGTGGGCTGAAAAACCAATTCATAGTGCTACAATCATTTTAGAAACGGAAGTGAAATGGAATGGAATGGAAGAATAGAATACAATACAGCCACAACAGGATTACTTCATGAAACTTGCTTCAGTTAGTTAGATAGATAGATTTTATACATTCAGAAAAAGATAGTGTGAGAGAGAGAAGAGAGACTACATATGTGTGTACATACATACACACAGATGACTTAAAATGTATTTCTTGTGGTAGACGCAGTTTGAAAAAAATTGAAAAACATGGACCTAAAGCAATTTCCACCTCCTCTCTATGCTGCTTATTTCGAAGAGATTAAAGGGAAATCACTGACCAGAGACCAGAATGATTAACTGTCCTCTGTGCTGCCCAGAGCACGATGCCTGGGACTCGGCTCTCCCCACAGCCTATGCTCCCCAGCAGGGGCCACCTACGGCCTGGCTTACCCCCCACCCAGTGGCCAGAGCCCTCACAGGCTGCAGTACGTAGACACCTGAGGAGTGTGGCTGCTATAAGAAACAGACAACAAACTGAGCATAGGAAGCAGAGTTATGGGCCTGAAGGATCCAGAATTTAGAGTGAGTGTAATAAATATTTATAACAAGATGAAAGGGATTATCAGTAATTTTAAGTAAGATACTTTAGATTTGCTATCCCAGTAGGTAGCAGACAGCATGCTCACTGCCAATGGAGGGAAGTTGGTCAGTAATTTGCCATAAGTCCAGGAAGAAAACTAAAATATTAATAAAGATGTTAGTAGTTCTTAAGCCCTGTGTTGTGAAATAAAAGAGCTAGAACTCTTGTACCAGAGTAAATAAAAAGAAACAAACAAAAACCAGCCTCAGTTGGCACTGATCATGCAGGGTCTCCTGGAGTTGGGCTTTAAGTCAGTTTTAAGATGGAGAAAAATGGGATTTGATAGACAAGAAACCAAAGACATTCCGGATAAGCAATGTGGATGAAAGCACAAAGGTAGGATTGGAAAAAATCTAGACTTGGAAATTATAGGTAGATTAGTCCAGTTCGAGCTGACAAAGTACTAAAAAACACTGAAGAAGGAAAAGACAGTTGATGTAGGGTATTCAGTAAAAGATTAAGGAGTTCGAATTTTGTATGTTAGGCAATAAGAAGCCAACAGATTCTTAAACAGGTAATTGACAGATTTCCATTTTACTACTTTGATATGGAGGAGGGAAAATAGACTTCAAATCATAACAAGAGACATATACTTTAAATCTGCCCTCATTAATAACTTAACAATTTCTGTACTACTTAAGTCCTGAGGTTTTTCCAATTCTCTGATGGAAGACCTTATGGGAAACGCAGGAATTTCAAGATTTCCTTGGTAATATATTTGTATTCGTTCTGTTTCTTAGTAAATCTCAGTTTCAAAAAAGTAATCCTAAAAAAAAAAGGACTGCTTTTAGAATTTTTAATATAATCATTGACATCCTAAAATGTCATGGTCAAGATGTTAGGTTTAACTAGTATTAGTGCATCTTTAGCAGATTGAACATGAAAAAGTGCCCCTTGTCAGTCAATTTGGTCATTTTCACTGCTTGCTTAATGATTTCAGGAGTCTTCATGTGCTTCCGAGGATAAGATTTGAAGTGTTTACAGTTGCTTTGAAAAAGGCACAGTTTTTGTGTCTCAGCAGTGATAGCTATGATGTTATCAAATTCCCATGTGAAAAAGGGCCCATATAGTTACTCACTTTTCTTCTTTCATTCATACCATAGGCTAGAGACACTCACCTTATAATTGGGTATTTCCTATATTTGGGTTCAAAAGACTCCAAGTATCATCTGTTTAGGTATATGTGACTGTTATCTATATACAGTATTATCTAAACTGGGAGTTTGATAAGAGTTTTGGATAGTAAATAGTTTAAAATTACTTTTCTTAGAAAGGGGTTTGTTTTGCTTTTAATTTTATTTTTTATCATATTGTACATACAAATAATTTTAGATGTCAACGAGTGCTACAAGGCTTCTAACAAAAATGCATCAGTCTCTTGATGCCTATCTCCCCAACCTCTTAAATTTGTGCCAATAATAAATCATTTTGGTTAAGTTAATGGCATCCTGTTCTTGTTTTATTTATGGAATATTTCTATCTGTCTGATACTTCCCTTGAGGTTTTCTTGTTCTTGTGTGTTCTCCGTCTTTCCTGAGTTCTACTTTCCCCTCTTTACTTGTTTTGGTCTCTTTCTTTTTGGAGATCGTCCTCAAACATCTGGTTAGCACCGGGTATATTTCAGGCTTCAGAGTCAGGCATTAGGGAATTGTCCAGCATCTCATTGTGCAGGGCGGGCTGTATGCTGGCAAGCTGCACTGAAGGGCGAAGGAGAAGCCAGCTGGCTTTTTCCTTGTGGATCCTCCATGTACCTATCAGTATGCCTTCCCTCGGGGTTGTTTATTTTCTCCACAGAAGGAGATTCCAGTCTCTCACTTGGGAGGTGAGGGATGGCAGGGAAGGATAAATAACCTAGCTGCTGGTGTTACGGAACTAGGTTGGGGGAGGAGCCAGGGAATTCTTGCCATTCGGAAAGTATCTGTTCACTTGGTGTCTGCTTTCAGTATGCCACCTTTTCCCACTGTCCTCTGCGTCTGGTGTTCCCAATCCACAACCTCTGGTTTGGTGAATCTAGAGAACAAACATCTAGTTCCCTACTAAGGTAGAGGGAGGAAGCACTCTGACTGTGTGGAGAAGTGAAGAACACTGATCCCCTATTTTCAGAATCTAACTCCAACTCCTGTGTCTTTCTGGTTGTCTCACACACAGACACACACACACACTCACAATCACTTGGATGTGCCTTCCTGCTGCCTACAATATCATGTATGATTTCTCCATTTTTTTCAGTCCTCATATTTTATTTGAATTAAACATTTCCTAGTTTCATGGACAACGGATTGTGTGTTTTTTGCCTTGTTCCTTTTATTTTGAGGGAATGATTTTTGAAGGCAAGGAATTAAAAGATATCTTTATTAAGCTACCTTGAAACAGAAAACTTCTGGAAGGCAATTGAAGAATAGATGGGGTGGGGTGTAAGAGAGTGTGTGTGTGTGTGTGTGTGTGTGAGAGAGAGAGAGAGAGAGAGAGAGAGAGAGAGAGAGAGAGAGAGATGAGGACTGTATAAGTTTTAGATCAGCACTAATTAATAAAAATATTTTAGATGGAAATATTCTATTCTGGCACTGCCCCATAAGGTAACTACTATCTATATTTGGCTTTTGGACATTTTAAATGTGGCTAATATAAATGAGAGGTTTAATTTTTAATTTTATATGTTTTAATTAATCTAAACTTTAATAGCTACATATGGCTAGTGTCTACTGCATTAGACAATGAAATTTTAGACAGTAATAATTTGAGATGCCAAATGAAGACTCCAGTCCAGATAGATGGCAATTCCCAATTTGCTGTAGATTTAATCTTTTTCTCACTCATTAAATATTATAGCAATTCTCAAAGTACTCTACTCTACCCTTCTACAGGATTTAGAATATTCTATGCTGGAAGTTCTACATGCATCCATCATATCTATAGAATACTGTCAGGAGTGTACCAATGGCATGTCCAATTTTGTAGAGACCTTTTGGGAAAAAATCACCAGAATTGATTGGTTACAAATGTTTCCCCCTCCTCCTGCCAAAGTATACATGAACTCTCTTACTATTTGAAAGTATTGGCTATGTATTAATTAAATTTTAGATGAAATTTGTTAAAAATAACTTTAGTTTAAGAATAGTTTAATATTAATTCCTCTCATGACAATTATCCAAGAACCCCTTGTCCTCTAAAGCCCCACCCCACATTCACTGTCATAAAATCATTTAATTTGCACACAGAAGGAAAATTGCCTGTTCTATCTGTTATACCAAGAGGAACACATCTAGATTATCCTAAAACAGTTTAAAATTAAAATACAGGTTTACAAAAAGGGAAAATAATCTCCATTTGGGTTCAAAATAGTTAATAGACTGTTTCCATGGAGTCTAATTCTCATGTTAGGGAGTGGTGAGTAATTTTCAGAGATATTAAGTAATTAGGAGTCTGTATTAAGTCTTTGCTGAGTAACCCATCATAGTTCCTGTCTATGGAACCAAATGCCAAGGAGACATTTTATTATTTCTATCAGATTTCTTCTTGGGGTGATAAAAGGTGAAAGAGTGAGCTGTTCCAAAGGACTGCTTCCTCCGTATAAACTATTGTCTTGGGAAATCCAGATTTGCAGTTTGTTTAGGAATAAATTAGAATAATGCTAAGCTGGGCTTTTAATCAAATTGATAGCTCTGCACTTGGTGGAGCATGAAAAAATGCCTTTTTATTTGTAATAGGAAAAACTGATCCTCCAATAAGAGTATATCCATGGAATGCTAACTACATTCACTGTTATCCAGTAAAGTTTCTAATAACAGTTCAGTTTTTTATACAATTATCATTTTTGGTCCAAACACACCAAAGAATCCTCTATGCATTGCCAGTGCCTGGAAGTGTGTGTTTTGATCAGCGTTGTTGTAATGTATGACTGAACTACTAAAATACTTGTCAGTGAAAGCTAAATACTTGTTTCTGAAATTGAGAATATTACCAAATATATGAATTTGGGTTCCATTTTTAATTATTATTCTATTGTGAAAAAATAATAATAATCCAAATACAATCCTGTGCCTGAATCCCAGATGTCAGCAAAATATGGCCTAACTCTGGGTCTCTATGCAATGTGTGTGATATGTAAATCACACACTTGTGAAACCCAAGTGTTCTCCGTGTATTCAAGGGTACTAATGACTTTAATAAGAGTGAAACATTGTGCTTAAAGCAAACTGATTGACCTTGACAACAGACGTATAAACAAGAGTCTAATGAATATTAATTTTTCTTTTCTCCTGTATTAGCTGTAGCTGTTGACTGATTAGCTCTGACACCTACATGGTCAAATTAACAAGCACATTTGTAAGACGTTTTCCATTGTTTATGATATCAAAAATAATTCTGAACCTTGGTAGGTTATTAATAGTGTTTTTTTCATCTTTTCTTAGAACTCTACCAGATTGCCTTTAATATGATTGTATTAGCTCCCAGATTACATAAGATGCACAGTTTGGAATAGAAGCATATAGATCCAATAACATATGCTGGAGTTGCAAAATCTAAATCAAAATGTAGTCATTATATTATTAGAGTTACACGTGAGCTGGATTGCTACAAGGACAGGTTTGATGTGTCCAGAGCTACCATATTGAACTAAGTGCCACTTCCCATTGTACGCTTGCCATGTGTATAATGACATCAAAGGAGAGAAGGCAGGAGCAGATGGCACCAACGGCATACAAGAGCAAAAGTCTCACCCACAGCATGTTGCTGAGTAATGAAAGTGAGATGATGCACAGGCGGAGACCGAAGGAAATTAAGAAATGGTCATGGTGGTGCTATGGACTGCTTACCTCCAACCATCCCCACAGGAACAACATGCTCCTCCCATTCCCACTTCCCTTCATATGGGAAATGGTCTTGCACCCCTTCCAACACGTGCTTCTAGCCAGGGCCTGACATGTTTTTACACGACCCCAACCTCCCTGGCCATGGGTGATTATTTCAGGAAGTCAGCACCTAACATTTAGCCCAGAATCTGAACTAGGTAAAAAAGAGGTATTCCTGTTCAGTGGTGGTGAGAGACACAAGATAATGACTTGTGAGCTGTCAATGGTCATATCACCAGCAATGAGGAGAAAGTCAGTCTACAGTTAGAATGATACCAACCTGAAATAAGAAGCAAAAGCAGGGGATGTTTGAATTTCAGTTTCAGAAGGTAAAAAGATCTGAAATGGAATAGAGACGGAACTCAGATGTAACTGCTTCATTTGCTTCCTACTTACGCTGGTAAAGGTATAAACTTTTACAGGCCACAGTGAGAATATATAGAAACTTTATTACTAAAACTTGGCAGCAGCAGCCAAGACTTACTTACAGAAACATCACCTAGATCACTACTTTTCCTTATCTCAACCTAGAAAAGAAGCAAGGCTGTTTTACAATTTGGCACTTATGCCCCACAATTCCTGATCCTCCCCAAATTTCACTGCATTCAGAAAGCTTATTCAGGCTACCTAAAATATTTCCTTCTCTTAATTCTCTAAATCTAGTAGTAGCCAAGACATTGCCTCACATTTATTCCTAGAGATCTCACAAATGGGATAGATGTTCTCTGTTGTAGTTATAATGTGGTTTACCTCTGCAGAGGGAATTGGAATTGGGGAGAAATGTAGTGGGCAAGAAATTTTTATGGATTATTTTATAATAATGATAATGATATTACAGTAGTGATAATAAGTGACAGATTCTTTTCTAATGTGTTACCTATATTAATTCATTTAATTCTGGCAAAAACCCTGTGAGCTAGGAACTAAAATTATCACTACTTCATAGATGAGGAAACTGAGGCACAGACAGATTAACTTGCTCAAGGTACATGAGCAAATAGGCAGATCCGGTACTAACCAGTAATGTAGGCTTTAGCTCTCAACAAATATACCCTACTGTGTCTCATATGAGGGAAATATTATTAATATATTGATTGTGTTATTAAAACTAAACTAACAAAGACTTGAAAAGTTTTGTAAGTTTGGAAAAGTGTACACCAAAATGTTAACATTGAAAACCAATAAAATAATAGGGGTAATTTTTATTTTATGTATTATTGCTATTATTACTTTTTCCAACTAGACATGCTTTACTTTTGCAATAAGAAAAATATGTCATAAGTTTTCAAGATAACTCAGTTCAAAACATTGTGTGGAGCTTTCCACACTCTCACACAGGAACATTCTGTAAAGCAAGCAGCATCTTCCTTTCCAACTGGTAATTGGGTTGCTCCATTCTATCATGGTTGGCAGCAAGACAAGGATTTTGCAGAGATGTTATACCTGTTTCTTTCCCTCTAGCACAGCATGCTGTTTGAGAAGATGCATGTTATGCCAAGTAAAATATATGGTCATCCTGGGTATAATGAGGTTGGTTAGTAACTGATACTTTTAATGATACTACAAAATAAGGGCTGTGAACATTTTCTCATGGTACAGCGAATACATTATTACAATTTCTGTAGAGGAGAAGTATATTATTTGGGAATAGTTGTACCTAAGGAAGACCAATATGGAACAACAGTATGATACTGTGTAAGGCTGAGATTTGGGGAGAAGCTTTAGCTTATCCGGTTAGAGAAGGTTTTGGTCCAAGTGTACCTTAAATTGTGTGACTTTGGGCAAGCCACTTAACCTCTTTGGCCTTCAGTTTTCTTGTATATAGATTCCGATTTTAAAATTAGAATATTTCATGATTACATGCTAACATAGTTTGTCATATCTATAGAACTCACTTTTACACTTTTGATTAAAAGTGAAATTTTCTAATCATTCCAAAACTGAAGTTCCCCCATCTTTTGGACAGATGTATAACACTCCCTCAGGGAAACATGCAGCTGCTATAGCTGTTTAAATGTGTTCCTTTATCTAAATAAAAGTCAAGTATACATATCCAAAAAGGCAGTCCTGGCTGTTGGGGGTAACCCATGAGACATGTGAATTTCAGCCTTGTTATCAACAGCATGAGGGATGTCAGCTTTCAGCTCATATAGTGAAAGCAGCATTTATTATTGATAGCTTCAAGCCAATGCTTTCTGACACGGATTCAAGCAGGAAAAGAAGACAGACAAGTATAAAAATTAATTTCTGCCTGAAGATAGTAGATTTGGGAATGGGATGGCCTCAATCTAAAAGTGTAATTCTCTAAACAGAAGACTACAAGTAAAAGCAATGAATGATAGCCCTCAAAACTTCTGGGAAGTGCAAAGGGACAAAAGAGAATGTTTGGGGGTGATGGCAGTGTTCTATTTCTTTATTATAGTGGTGGCTGCATGAGAGTATGTATTTGCAAGCATTCATTGAACTGTACAATTAAATTGGATCCATTTATTGTATGCAAATTATATCTTGATAGAGTTGATTAAAAAATACTCATGGGACATACTATCAGCATCCTCAAAAGGATTCCTTCTCATTTCCTGGAACTAAAGATAATCAAAATTTCCAAAATGCTCTATTTTTAAATACGTTTGCTTTTCAACTCAGAAATAACACTTCAATAAATTATCATTGTAAAGAAATAGTAATTAATGAAAACTAAAATTAATCTTCAAGGAAGTTCATTGCCATGTCACTTATAATAGAAACAAAAAAGATACAACATAAATGCCTAATGATGGGGATGGAAACATGGTGAATCACTCAAGAGCACAGACTCCGAAGCCAGAATGCTCAGTTTCTTAGCAGCTGGAAACCTCAGGCAAGTTTCTTAACCTCTGTTACCTTAGTTTCCCTATCTCTATCTCATGAGTTGTTATAAGGATTAAACACACTAATTATGGAAGGTGCCTGCAACAATGCCTAGCAAATAGTAAGTACTGAACATAACAGTCATTAAAACAAGCAAAGTGTTTTCCTTCACATACTAGAGTCCTAGCCCAGGAATAGTTTATTTTCATGTAATTTTTTTCCACTGGATCTACGTTAATATAGTGAGTTTCCACTAAATATGAATTTTAATGATATTATGATTATATATATATAAAATGATATTATATATAAAATGATAATATCAAATTATTCTTATAAGAGCAGTAACTTTAGGTTTGCAGAACTTTCTTCACTAGCATTCTAAACCCTATCTTTTGCATAATATTGTGTGCACTATGCTATCGTTTTTAAGAAATGGGTTATATAAAAGGACTGTGATTTTTTAAAATAGAAAAATAAACCAAAAATGAATATAAAAGGCTATCTATAAAGGGAGGTGAAAAGGAAAGAGATGTAAGCTAGACTTCTCTGAATTAATTTGTTTATTGTTTTGTCTTTGAGCCCATGTAAATGTTTTCTGTAATAAAAACCAAAATTAACTCAGAATTTTAAAAAATCTAAAAAATTAAAAACAAAGTGAAACAAGTGACTATAACTGTGTGTCAAGTTATAGGCTTAACTACACAGACAGAAATCATTTCAATGCTTTTAAAAGTATATATATATACATACACTATACACACACACACACACACACATATTATGTATTATATACTGAATTATACATACTTGGTGGTATATATCCTAAGGACAAAAAGAACTATGAAGAAATCAAGTCATTTTTAGTAATCATATTGTTAGTAATAATATTGATATGATTATTTTCAAATTCTATGTGTTAGGATAAAGCAAAGGAGTAACTATATTAATGGCATTCGAAACCAAGATTTTCAATATTTGAAAAAGGAGGCACAAATATAGAATCAAATAAGTTAAATAAAAATTCTGAATTTATGTTGAAAATATCAGTATGAAAATCAAGACACAATGACCAACTCTGTGGCAATGAGTACCATTAGTGGCCAGATTGTGGTTTCTAAATACCGTTTTCCACTAAAAGAAAACAGGGCTCCTTGGAGAATGGCTGATTCCCAAATTGGGGCACAATTCTAAATGAAAAGAATTTCTTGTATTGTTAGAAAGCAAGTTATCTATCAAGTTTACTAAGGGAGAGTCAATAAGAAAGAAAAGCTACTTGAAGGGACTCCCTCTGGGCAAAGATGAAATTATTTGTGCATTTTAAAAAAATGTATCAATTTCAATGTATCAAAACCCATCAAATTTGTTAAAAATCCATGAGTTTCCAATAAAATGCAAAATTTTAAAACCTCATTATTAAATTTTAGAGGATGCTAGAGATCCACTTATTATTCTGAAAACTCATAAATGAGAAGGAAAAAATCAAGCCTTTATCCTATTTTTTGGTACAAACTGTTGCCTCCTACTTAGTGGAGAACTTTATAATAGATGGATCAGGTTCACAACACATGAGCCCATTCATCTTTCTTACTATCACTGTCTTAGTTTGCTGTACTGCTATGACAAATACCACAGAATGGGTAGGCTTAAAACAAGAATATATTGGCTCACAGTTTTAAGGGCAGAAGTCTCAAATGAAGGCATCAGCAAAACCATGCTTTCTCCTGGAGTTAGTGGCATTCTGCTGAAGGCAGTGCTCCATCACATGACGATACCCTTGGTCTCCTGTGTCTTTCTCTGACTACTGGCTTTTTATAAGGTCTCCAAGAAGTATAGGTTAAGGCCCACCCTGATTCTGTTGGGCCATTCCTAAATAGGGACTTAGAAGATCCCATTCACACTTGAGTACACACCTGAATATATAATATCTCCAAAGGGTCCTGTTTACAAATAGGCTCACAACCACAGGAACAGGGATTAAGATTAAGAACATGACTTTTGAGGGGATACAAAATTCAAACTACCATAAAAACAAACAAAAAGAGAGAGAGAGAGAGAGAGAGAGAGGGACAACCAGACATTAAGCACCTCCTGATATGATGCAATATAACTCAAGAATACCCATGACTTATTTTTGCAAAATAAGTCCAATCTAATCAAGCCTCTAGGCCCAATTATCAGTTTATCAGAAACGTAGGATCTAGCATAACATGTCACACAACAACACAGGTATAATTAGTAAACTCAGCAGTGGAAAACTCTAAGTGAAAAATGACCTCATTGAGCAGTTAATAAATAGCAAGAAAAAAAAATAGTGGGGGAAAATATAGATTAGATGATACTTAAAAGATATATCAACATGTGCAATGTGTGTCTCTAGCTGCATCTGTATTTGAATAGCAACAATAAAAGAAAACAACCATCAAGTAAAAATCATAAGACAACTGGAGAAAGTTGAACAAGGACTTGATATTTGATATTAAGTAATTGTTATTTTAATTTAGGTACAATAATGGTAATGTGGCTGTTTTTTTTTAAAAGTTCCTTTTCAGAGATGCATACCAAAATGAAATAATAGGATGCATAAGATTTACTTTACAAAGATCCAGGTTGAGGATCAAGGGTAAATACCAGTAAATAGGAGAGAGGATTGTGGGAAGATGGTAGAGTAGGAAATTCTAGGAATCAGTCCCTCCACCAGAGCAACTATTGAACTGCAGGTACTATCTGAATCTACTGTTTTGAAAATCTGGAACCTAGGAGAACACTGTGCAGCATCCAGGAAGGAGCAGAGGAAGAGGCTGGGAAATTGCAATAAATACCAGTGCTAAATGCAAATGCATGAAAAGTAATATTAAATCTATAGTTTTGGACATACAATGTGCAAAGATATAATATCTCACAAGTACAAAAAAAGGAGGGGTGGAGGAGTATGGGAACAGTGTATGTGTATGTATAGGCTATTGAAGATAATTTGCTATAAAATCAAATATTATTGTTACAGATTTAGGGTGTTAAATTTTAAACCCATGGTAACCACAAATAAAATACATGAAAAACATATTTAGAAAGAAATAAGAAAGGTTTTAAAATGATGAAATACTAAAAGCCAAATAAATATGGAAGTAGGCATTAATGGAAGAATTGAGGGTCATATTTTACAGACTCAGAATAGCAAAATGGCAAAAGAAAGTCTTGCTTTATCAGTAGTTACCAAAAAAAAAAAAAAGAAAAAACAAACATAACCCAACTATAAGCCATTTACAAGAGACTCACTTTAAATTCAAGGACATAAGTAGGTTGAAAGTGTAAGGAAGGAAGAAAAATATGCCATGCAAGTAGTAACCAAAAGAGAGCTGAGGAAGCTCTACTAATAACAAATAAAATCCAATTTAAGTCAAAAACTGTTATGTGGGGCAAGAGGATCACTATGTACTGACAGAGGGGTCAATTCAAGAAAAAGACATAACAGTTATAAATATTTATGCATCTAACAAAATATATGAAGCAAATATTGTCAGATTTGAAGTTCTACGTTAATAGTAGGGGATTTCAATACACCACTTTCAATAATGGATAGACCATTAAGACAGAAGATAAATATGGAAATAATGGACTAGAACAATACCCAAAACCAGCTAGACCTAACAGACAAATAGAACATTTCACCCAACAGAGGCAGAATACACATTCTTCTCTAGAGAATGCACATTCTCTAGTATAGACCATATGTTAAGTCACAAAAGAAGTGTCAATAAACTCAAAAATATTGAAATCATACAATGTATCTTCTCCGACCACATGGAATGAAACTAGAAATCAGCAACATAGGGAGAAAAAGGAAACTACCCAAATATGTGGAAAGTAAACAATGTATTAAACAACATATAGGTCAAAGAACAAATCACAATGGAAATTAAGAAATATCTTGAGATGAATGAAAATGAAAACACAATGTACTAAAATGTATGGGATGCAGCAAAGGCAGTGCTGAGAGGGAAACTGATAGCTCTAAATGCTCACATTAAAAGAGAAGAAAGATCTCAAATCAGAGCTCTTACCTCAAAATTAGAGGATCTGGAAAAAAGAAGCAGAAACTAAACCCAAAGCAAGTGGAAGGAAGAAAAGATCAAAAATCAGAGCAGGGATAAATTAGACAGAGAATAAAAACAAAACAATAGAAAGAATCAACATAACCAAAAGTTGATTCTTTGAAAAGATCAGCAAAATCAACAAATCTTTTGCTATACTGACAAAGAAAAAAGAAGAAAGGACTCAAATAATTAAAATCAGAAATGAAAAGGGGGACTTTACTACCAATGGCACAGAAATAAAAAGGACTATAAGAGGATACAATGAACAACTGTATGCCAACAAATTGGATAACCTAGATGAAATGGACAAAATCATAGAAACACACAAACTACTTACACTGACTCAAGAAGAAATAGAAGATTTCAATGAACCAATAACTAGCAAAGAGATGTAATTAGTTAAAAAAAAAAAAAAAACCAACAAACAAAACAACTTCTCTACAAAGAAAAGCAGCGCAGGGGCAGATGACCTCACAGGGGAATTCAATCAATCATTCCAAGAAGAATTAATACCAATCCTGCTCAAGGTCTTCCAAAAAGTTGAAGAGGAGGGAACACTACCTAACTCATCCTATGAGGCCAATATCACCCCCATACCAAAGCCAGATAAAGATACCACAAGAAAAAAAAATTACATGTCAATATCCCATATGAATATGAATGCAAAAATCCTGAAAAGTACTGAAAAACTGAATCCAACAGCACATTAAAAGAATTATACGATGTGAACAAGTGGGATTTATCCCAGGTATGCAAGAGTGGTTCAATATAAGAAAATCAGTTAATGCAATATACCACATTAACAAACCAAAGGGAAAAAAACACATGATAATATCTATTGATGCAGAAAAGGCATGTGACAAAATTGAACACACTTTCTTGGTCAAAATAATTAGAAAACTAGGAATAGAAGGAAAGTTCCTCAACTTAACAAGGGTATATATGAAAAACCCACTGCTGACATCATACTCAATGGTGAAAGACTGAAAGCTTTTCCTCTAAGATCTGGAACAAGTCAAGGATGCACACTGTCACCCCTGCTATTCCACATAGTACTGGAAGTTCTACCTAGAGCAGTTGGGCAAGAGAAAGAAATAAAAGGCATCCAAATTGGAAAGGAAGATGCCATGATCCCATATACAAAAAATCCTGAAAAATCCACAACAAAGTTTATAGAGCTAATAAACAAATTTGGTAATGGGACAGGGTACAAGATCAAGATGCAAAAATCAATAGTGTTTCTATACACTAGCGATAAACAATTTGAAGAAGAAATCATGAAAAAATCCATTTACAATAGCAACTAAAAGAATGAAATATCTAGGAATAAATATAACCAAGGACAAAAAGGACTTGTATGCAGAATACTACAAAACATTGCTAAAAGAAATCGAAGAAGACCTAAATAGATGGAAGGACATTCTGTGTTTATGGATTGGAAGACAAAATATCAATTCTACCGATTCAATGCAATACCAATGAAAATTTGAACAGCCTTCTTTGCTGATGTGGAAAAGCCAATTGTCAAATTTATATGGAAAGGTAAGGAGCCCCAAACAGCCAAAGCCATCTTGAAAAACAATATGAAGTTGGAGGAGTCACACTTTCCCATCTTAAAACTTATTACAAAGCTACAATAATCAAAACAGCATGGTAATGGTGCAAGGACAGACCTAAGGCCAAGGGAATTGAATTGAAACTTTAGAAACCAACCCTCACATTTATGTCCAACTTTTTTTTGAGAAGGGTGCCAAGTCCACTCAATGGGGAAAGAATAGCCTTTTCAATAAATGCTTCTGGGAAAACAGGTTATCCACGTGCAATAAATAAATAAATAAATAAATAAATAAATAAATAAATAAAATGAATAGTGAGCCCTGTCTCACACCTTACACACAAATCAGCTCAAATTGGATCAAAGACCTAAATATAAGAACTAAAACTATAAAACATAGGGAAGCATCTTCATCTTCAGGACCTTGTGTTAGGCAATGGTTTCTTAGAGTTTACACCAAAAGCATGAACAACAAAAGTAAAAATAGATAAATGGAATGTCATCAAAATTAAAACCTTCTGTGCATCAAAGGATTTTATCATGAAGGAAAAAGACAGCCTACAGAATAGGAGAAAATATTTGGAAATCACGTATCTGATAAGGGTTTAATATCCAGAATATACAAAGAAATCCTACAACTCAACACTAAAAAGACAAGCAACCCATTTTCGTAAAGGGGCAAAAGATTTAAATAGACATTTCTCCAAAGAAAGTATATGAATGGCCAAAAAGCCCATGAAAATATGATCAACATAATTAGCTATTAAGGAAATCAAAACCATGCTGAGGTACCATTTCACACCCACTAAAATGGCTACTATTTAAAAAACAGAAAATTACAAGCGTTGAAAAGGATGTGGAAAAATAGGAGTACTTATTCATCGTTGGTAGGAATGTAAAATGGTGCAGTCACTGTGGAAAACAGTTTGGCAATTCCTCAGAAAAATTAAGTATAGAATTACCGTGTGACTTGGCAATCCCACTTGTAGGTATCTAACCAAAATATTTGAAAGCAATGAAGCAAACAGATATTTCCACACCGATGTCCATAGTGGCATTATTCAAAATTGCCAAAAGGTGGAAGCAACCCAAGTGTCCATCAACTGATGAATGGACAAAGAAAATGTGGTATATAAACAAAATGGAATATTATTCAACCATAAAAAGGAATTAGTCCCGATACATGCAAAAACATGGATGAAACTTGAAAACACCATGTTGAGTGAAATAAGCTGGACACAAAAGGACTAATATTATATGATCTCACTTATATGAAATAATTAGAATGAGTAAACTCATAGAGTCATAAACTAGAATATATGTTACCAGGGCCACAGTAGGGGTAGGGATTGAGGAGTTAATGCTTAAATAGTATATTTTTTATTGGATTAATGGAAAAAGTTGGTAATGGATGGCGGTGAAAGTAGCACAACATTGTGAACATAATTAACAGCACTGAATCATATATTTGAATGCAGTTAAAAGGGAAAATTTTCAATTATATATATGTTACTAGAATAAATTTTAAACACAACAAACAATACTGTACAACACAAACTGTGAACTTTAATGTAAGTAATAGACTATAGTTAGTAGTACAATTATCAAAAAGTTCTTTCATTAATTATAACAATTGTACCACAGTAATGCAAGGTGTTAATAATAGGATAGTACATGAGAACTGTGTATATTATGCATGATTTTTTCTGTAAACCTACAACTTCTCTAATAAAGAAAAAAAATTTTAATTTAAAAAATTTAAAAAGTAAATTGGATATAAATCAAACAAGTTAGGCCATGTGATGAGAATTTTTGAAACTGAGAGAAAGGGTTTATTATACTATTTTCTCTACTTTTGTACGTTTAACATTTTACATAATAAAAAGGTACCATCTTCTCCTGATTCCTAATCTAGTTTTTAGATTTTTTATTCTTTTTAAGCTGTTTCCAGTATAGAATGGATGTGTGTAATTAAATTGTGGGCTGAGACTTCTTACAATTGAATCAAAGCAAGATATTGGAGTGGGATGGGAAGTAGGAAGCCACAGGTATATTAAACCTCAAAAACCTCCTAGTTTCTAAGTAATAACATATTACTATATAATTACATGTGTCCTTACTTTTGTTTGACTCAAAATGAAGTTGCATTTCTTCAATTTACTGCCAGTGGATAATAGTGTGTGATGAATGTCAAACATAATTAAAACATAGCTGAGCACAAGGAGAGAAACTGTCAGGAGCCAGTGAATACAGTGCTACTCTTTATCCAGTGAAAAACAGATGCTGCAGTTAACTCAAAGGAGTTTATAGAGAAGGCAAGCAATTTCACAATACAGTATAACCCTGTTCATTTCATCTCCCAACCCTTATTACCTGGACTGTTCAGAGCCTCTTACCTGTTTTCTTTGCCTTCACTCATTCTCTAATCCTTCCTATTTTCCTAAAATTTACGCTGTTCAGATGCTCTTGCTTTCTCGGGTCCCTCGTCGACTGCTCAAGTCGAGCCGATTTCTTTATTCTGGCATTCAAAGCCTTCCACCATCTGGCTCCAGCCTTTGTTTCTTTCCTGCATTCGTGCCACAGGCAAATTGGCTACTTATTGTTTCCTGAACACTAACCAAATTCCTCTTTTAAAATTGCACCAAGTTACCCTCACAACTTTCTCCCTTAACTCCCCTGTTAATCTAAAAGGCCATTTTTCAAAAAGGAAAAGAATCCTCTTAGATTCTTAGATTATGTCACTCCCTATCTCAGTGTCTGCCATTAGCCTTTCAAAGTCACATCTAGATACATATTCAGCTTCCTCCTTCAAATTCCAAAAGCTATTTGTCAGTTTCCTCCCACTTATATCGCTTCTTTGTATCCTTTTGCTTCTGCCAGTTCTTTCTTTCTGGTCAAACTCTCATTTCAACTTGTAGTTTCTGGGTACATAAGTTCTTCACTCTTTGTAATAAATTCCTCATTAAATGTCTATCTCCCCAACTAAACCATAAATACTGTATGGCAGTGACCATATTTGTCTTCTTCATAGGTAATCCCAGTGCCCAGAGTAAAGAGACTCAACAAATATTTTCAACAAATGATTAAATGCAGCAAATCTCTCATACTTTCATTTTTATCCAATTCTAATAATTTTTTTTCATGTTAGTATGTTACCCACCCCATGTCAGAAATAATCTTTTTCTTTCCTTGCCTCATGAAAAAATATTTCTTATAAGATTCCCTTACACAAAACTTTTCAAACAGAGCCTGCATGAATTCTAATAAGCCTAAAATATTCCAATAGAATATTTGCCTTTCCTCATATACTGGTAATCCCAATCATTGTTGGGGGGGGGGGGTAGTACAAATAATGGTTCAGACAGAAACACGAGGGCAGTTTCATAGAAAGGACATCATGGTAATTTGTGCTAAAGAATACCAAGCTGTCATCTCTGTGAGATAACTACAGGTAATTACCTCCTGTAAGTAAGAAAACAAGCAATATTTTCCCTCCTATGGCTACTTGAGGATAACAAACCCCATATGGGCATTTATGTCTTACTATAAGAATAACCACTAGTATTTGTAGAGAGCCTACTCTTTCAGTCTCTATGATTCCTACAAAACCCTTCATGATAGACTATAGCAGTCCACATTCCATACTGGTTATCATTGCTCGAAATAGGAAAAATACACAATAAATAAATATTTGAAGAAAATGCTAAGTCTAATCATAGTGAGTCACATGTATATAAAACAAGCATCAGCCAAATGCAGTCCAAGGGCCAAATCCAGTCCTGCAGGCTGTGTTTGCAAAGCTTTATTGAAACACAGCCACAAACATTCATTTACATATCACCTGTGGCTGCTTTAGAACAACAAAGGCAGCATTGGAGTTGGGACAGACAAGAGACTACATGACCTGCAACACCTAAAATCTTATTATACTTCCCTTTACAGAAAAAGTTTGCTAACCCCTGGTATAAAACATTGTTTTTTGGAGGATGATACAGGGAGGATCTGTGATCCTCGTTAGGAAGACACTTCTAGAGAACACAGTTTGAGCTATGCAACAAACATTTTGCAATGTCTAGTGAACCTCCAGACATGAAGAGAAAAAACCAAGCTGTGATATCATCAGGAAAAGGTACATACCTGGAGGAAAACAATCTATTACTAGAAAAGCAGCAATAACAACAGAGATGCTCTGTTTGCAGTTTTGGTGAACTCATGAAAATTATCCAAAGGAAATGATTCCAAAACCCAGATCATAGCCAGGTGTGCTGTACATGAATTAATCATGTGACAGATTCCTTTGGATGTTAAACTAGTGGTTGGAGGACAAGCTGGTTGATGTTCAGTTCCACAAAGTATGAAAGAGAGGAACATAAGTTAGCAATGAACAGAAAATGAGAAGTGTGGAGGGAGCACACAGCTGAGTGCCCTTGGGCAAATTAGCTCACCAACAACTCTGGGACTCCATGAGCCGATATGTGCGATGGGGGGTAATAATTTGTAAAAGCTTAAATAAGGAAATGTATGTAAAAGTGTCTGGCATTTATATGTATATATATATATATATATCCTTGACTAGGGTAGTAGAATGTGGAATGCTATAGTCTACCACAAAGGGTTTTGTAGGAATCATAGAGACTGAAAGAGTAGGCTCTCTACAAATACTGGTGGTTATTCTTAAATGCCCATATGGGTTTGTTTTTCTCAAGTAGTCATAGGAGGGAAAATATTGCTTGTTTTCTTACTTACAGGAGGTAATTACCTGTAGTTATCTCACAGAGATGACAGCTTGGTATTTTTTAGCACAAATTACCATGATGTCCTTTCTATGAAACTGCCCTCATGTTTCTGTCTGAACCATTATTTGTACTACCCTCCACCCCATGATTGGGATTACTCTGAGTCTCTCTTCCTCCCCAGAGCTACACAGGAAAATATCAGCCTTGTGGACACAGACAAGTGGGTGGCATCACCTTCTTCACATTAAGACAATTTCTGATCTGGTTTGTTTGATAATTATGTCCCTAGAACACAAAGGAATTGGACTTATATTGCATTTTTCTTTGCCCTTCTATAGGGAATATGCTTTCATTTGCTCACTTAATAAATTATTTTTTGAGGCCCTACTAGTCCCAGATATTCTTCTAAGATTTGAATATACAATGGTGAGCATTGGTTTTCTTAAGGTAATGCTAGCTGCTGTGGCAAATAAACCGTGAAATCTCTTTGGTTTGAACCAATAAATGTGTATTCCTTACTTTTATAAAATCCAATTAAAGGGAAGGGGGAGGGGGTGCTCTGCATACCTCAGTCATTTAGGGACCAGGATGATGGAGGCTCTGCCTTCTTCTATACATGGCTTCCAAAAAGGTCCTGAATTTTGACATCCAGCTAGCAGATAAGGGGTAAGAATCATGGAGGATGGTCTGGGGTTGGGGATGGAGGTGGTTGATGGGCCAATTCTGGAAGAGGTAGATCTCACATCCTCATTTCATTGGCCAGAACTTGGTCAGATTCAGGGCTTGCAGAGAAACTTCTCAGCAACAATTCCATGCTATGAAAAGGGAGCATGAATTTTTGCCAGACAGCTGACCATTCTGCCACTCCTCCCTGTAAAGGTGAGACAACCATTAATAATTACATACATAAATATTTGCACAGGATTCCAGTTCTGAAAAATCCAGCCTGACAAAGAGGATAGAGAAATTCACATTTTCTATCACAAAAGGGATTACTGGGAAATTTGAGCAAGCAGTACTGAGCCCTTTTAGTAGATGCTTACACACAAAAACCAGAAGAGGAGAGATATACACAAAACAAAGATTAAAGTGAACTTTTTTTTTCTACTTTTATTATATCATTCAGTTGTTCCTTTCAAAACTTTCCTTCTTGAATTTGTTAGGATAATCTCAGAGGGTGCTGAAAGTAATAAATAAATAAATAAATAATCAATCCATCAGAGATTTGCTGAACAGACCCATGTAATGAAAAATTGTCCAGTGTGCCAGTTTGGATATATTATGTCTCCCCCAAAAGTCATATTTTTTAATGCAATTTTGTGGGGGCAGACATTAATCATTTTGATTAGTGTGTGACATCTTAATTGAATGTTTCCATGGAGAATTGACCCCGCCCATTGAAGGTAGGTCTTGTTTAGTTCACCGGAGTCCTTAAAGGGAGCTCCAGGCCCAGATGCTTGCTAACGCTTTGAGATGCTAGCACAGAATTTGCTCCCGAGAAGCTAAAAGAGGACAAAACATTCCAAGATGCTTGCTGACACTTAGAGATGTTTGGAGATGCGGACAGAAGGACATTTGGAGATGGTAAGCTAAGAGAAACCCAGAGACATTTGGAGAAAGCCGTTTTGAAACATAACCCAGGAGCAAAGGACCAGCAGACTCTAGTCACATGCCTTCCCAGCTGACAGAGGTGTTCCGGACGCCATCAGCCATTCTTCAGTGAAGGTATCCTGTTGTTGATGCCTTAATTTGGACACCTTTATGGCCTTAGGACTGTAAATTTGTAACCAAATAAACCTGCTTTTATAAAAGCAATCCATGTCTGATATTTTGCATAATGGCAGCATTAGTAAACCAAAACCACCAGCAACTCACACAGCCTTCACATCCCACCATGCATTCATGAAGATGAGATACCTTCATTATCTGAGCCCAGAACTTTATTCTGTTTTACAAATTAACACAACGTATTTTTTGCACAATTTTTAGATTCACTGACTTTTCCAGGAATGTAATTGCCACATAAATCAAAGGGAAATTGTCCTTTGTTTTCATTAAAACTTTACAAAGAGAAGTTTTTCATTTTGAAAAATTCGGTTCCTCACAGGAGTACTGGTTATGGCATTTGAAGAGCCAACATCTCATAGCTGGCGCAGTAGTGCTCTCCTTTGTGCAGATTCCAATTTTTAAGTAGACATGTATTCCTTATATGTTTTCTAGTATAGTCCATGACTGAAATTTCAAAATTCTTTCACTATTACCTACTTTCCTTTTATCTTTCCTTTATGTATAGCTAAGTTTTTTATTTGTTTTATTTTGTGTGTGTGTGTGTGTGTGTGTGTATGTGTGTGTGTGTGTATGAAGTTCAGGAGATTGTTACAAAATCTTTGTGGCACTAAGTCTGATGGGTTTGTGAGCCACTATCATAAAGCAGTGTCAATTTTTAAGGTTGCAATGAGATCATAAGTATAATAATAACTACCACTCTCTGATTGCTTACCATGCACCAAGCAATGTGCTAATTGCTTTACAATTTCTTCTCTGTAATTCTTGCAATAAAGCTATCAACAAGGGACTATTTTTCTCTCTCTTGTACAAACAAAACAAGTGAGGCATACAGAGGTTAAATGATTTGGTTGATAAAAGTTAGAGCATCATTTGAACCCAAGTCTATCTGACCTCAAAGCCAGGGTGCTTGACGACCAGGCTAAACCTGTGTATGAGGCATCATTGTAGGAACTGTGGTACATTGGTGAGTAAAAGAGAGAACGATCCCTGCGTAGTGATGCAAACCAGACAATAAATAAGAAATCCAATAAGGAAATTTTATAGAATGTTAGTCCATGGATAAGGGCTACCGATAAAAGAAGAACAAAGAGAAGGGTGAGGAGGGTCAGAGTTTAGGATGAGGAGTAAGAGGTAGTAGACAAGGATTATTTTGGGTTTTTACTCTGAGAGCAACCTGGAGTCACAGTAGGGTCCTAAGAAAGGAGGAGCAATGATAATTATAATACTGAAAAAATTAAAACAACCCAGTATATTCAACAACAGAAGAAGAGTTTAAGACTTCGAAGCTAAAAAAACTCTGTGGAAGAGTACAATGTCCTTATTTATGATAAAATATAAAATAAAAGATAAAACATCATTTTTATGTTAAAATCATAGGACATTATTTATAGAGCAAGGACATGGAAAAGTTAAAACTGAAAATTGATTATGATCTTTGATTCTCACCATATTTAAAGTGAGAGTGGAGTGAATGAGAAAAAGTAGAAAGTAAACTTCCACAGATATATATATAGTATATGTGTATACAGTGAGTGGCAAAATAAGGAAAAAAAGAAAAAGAAAAGGAAATTTTTAGATCAACTAATTAAGTCCTCTAACTAGTACAGGTCTCTGTATGTGACAGTATAATCTCAAGGTTACCACAATATTATGTTCTTCTTTGCATAAACCAAAGTTAGATACATTCAGGTCAAATTCACAACAAAATTAAATGTTTCTTAAGATCTTATGAGTTCCTTTCTCCTTCAACACCTTTTTTTTTTTAACCCTTGGCTTTTAAAAGTTAGAAGGAACTCTGAAATTGCAAAAAGCATTTAATTTAGGCTCAAACCTCTGACCTCTAATGCTTTGGCTCCTAAGGCAAGGTCAAACGTACCAGAAGTGACAGAAAGGAGGACCATCTAGAATTGACGACAAACTTCAAATGTAGCTGCATCTCATCATCCCATTTTTAAAGTAAAAAATATAACTCCAACATCAGAGTCTCCTCTAGTCAGCTCTTCTCCATGAATAACTTCTTCATATACTCATGCAAAGTCTTTGACCCATAAGAAATTAGTAGCATTTATAATTATGTCTCAAAAACAAGTCTTTATATGGTATCCACTCGATAACGGATTCAGAGACATGAATAAAACATCTTAATTTTCAAGTATTTCTTTCAAATTAATTTTTGAAAGAAAATATTATCTTGTAAAGAAAGGATTTTTTTTAAGGCTTGCAGCTCTTGCATAGAAGGATATAGTTTTCATGGCCTGTCTTGTTAAAAATGTTCTAGTACCCATCTGATGCACACTTATTTATGGATTTCAGACTAAAAGCTCTTTTTTGCCAGTTTTCCTCACAAGCACTTATCTCAACATCCTCATTAGGTGGTTTTTCCCTTTTCTTTTTTGTTGAGGCCTAGCCATGCCCTTGGTACTCTCTTTTGTTCCATGCTGCAAAAGAAATGGTTTTAAAGGCTCCCTTTCCACCAGTCCCACCTTTTTTTTTTTTTTTCTTTGTAATTAGCCTTATTTGAGGACCAGAAAAGCAAAAGACTGGAAAGAAATACAAAAACTATTGAACAAAAGATATGATGTTCTTTACCCCAACCATATGCTGTACAGCTCGTGTACAACCTGGGTCAGATGATTCGCATATATGCCTTTAAAATGAAAAGAGAAAGAAAAAAGAAAGAAAAAGAAAAAGCACTGACTTACATGGCAGCTGCATTGGTATAAACAGGCTGGGAGTAAATGTCACAGTGAAAGGAGAATAATATATTTTACCTTTATTGCAAAACTAATTCACTTTAGAACCAAAGGACATGTTAAAACTAGGTATCTAATAACAATGCCTGTAGATAGCCATCTGAAACAATATCCTAATATTAATCTGCTTTCATTGAAATGACAGAAATACTCTTCGCTTTTCAAACTCAAATCATGCGCTGTCTTTTGAGCCACACGCATCTGGAATTGTTCAGCTATTTCCTTTAAAATGGGTTCCTTAGAAATGTTTTGATGCAATGATGATTGAAAACTTTTTGTCTGCCTTTTCTTTTTCTTATTTCATTAGTTAGAAAGCATATGCTTAAGTAAAGGGTCAATGGATTTTTACCGTTTTTGTACTGTGGAAGCAAACTCTAGGTTTCAAAATATTTAAAATTCATAAATATCAACTGGACTATTGGGCCTGCGTCAGTGTTCATCAGCTCCCCACACCAAAAAAGAAAAAAATTTTTTGACAAATAAAATCCCATGAGAACGATCATCACGAGAATGAGCAGCTCCAATGGGGCAAAGGGCAAAGTGTGAAGACCAAGGGATCCAAAGATAATAGTTGTCATTGTAGAGAAGCCGACCTCTGTCTTCCTCCCCACTCTACCCCATGAAGTAAAGATTTCAAATCTATCAGAATCTGGGCTTTGTTTGTTGTCTATTTTTTTGTTTGCTTATTTCCAGTTCTGATTGAGCAAGTATCAGTTAATTACCCAGCAGGAAACAAACAACCTATTCTAACAGTGATTTAAAGAGAGTTCAATAAAGGGATGACTTACAAAGGCATGGAAGGATTTTCGGAAAACCAACACGGGGTAGTGTTGATAACCATTACCACCTCCGGGCCAAAAGGGCCCAAAGGAAAGACCCATTACCGGACTCCAGAGAGGTAGCTATACTATGTGAAATGAACTGTGGCTTTTAGAAGAGGCCTGCAGTCAATCCAAAATGACTTGGCCATGATGACATTGAAGGAATAGATACCCCAACCTCTCTCCCTGGTCTCTGCTCTCCTGCAGATGTTTCTCTTTACCCAAACCCAACTGGAAGCCAAAGGGCAAAGAAAATTGTTAATTCTACCCTACAGATCAGTCTAGGCACAGAGCAGAGTGGAGAGGGAATAAGGAGGGGCAAATGGAAGCTATCCATTTCGTTAAGTACCAGATGAGTACCTCTTTTCTCTACCCACTTTGTGTTACGGGTATAACTTTGTGTTACAGGTATAGCCATCTCTTCTTCCTATTTTTTCCTTTCCTTTTATGTAAAATAAGATTAATGGGACTCCTGTAGGAAACAATTCTGAACACAAGCTTGTGTTCTCTTAATTATGCTAACAGATCAAAGGGCTCAAGATAAGTGAAAAGTGTTAATGCCCCTCTCTTCACTCTCTGCTGAGTGGAGAGTGATTAATGGACATGGTCCTTTCTTTCAACAAACATTTATTTAGTTCTTACTTATGCAAGAAACCATCCAGGAAATCAAATACGGATCCCATCGCTGGAATTAATCTCTGGTTTTCCCTGTCCAGCATCCTTTTCTGCTTTCTTCTGTTACCCATACTCAGCCACAGGACTGGGCACATGTTGCAGACCTGCCAATCAAAGTGCTCCTCCCTCCTGGCCACACTGACAGGTTTGGAGCAGGCAAATTACCTGAGATAGACCAATAAGAGACTTCCTGAGGACCTTTCAGCCGTACTTATCAAAAAAGAAGTGCTCTTTTGAAAGGAATTGTTCAACGAAAAGGATGTGAACAGAGCCTCTGAGAAGGATGAGGCCAAGTTGAAATAAGCAGAGCTGAGGAGAGAAGGAGACGGAGCCTCTAGATCCAGCCATGCCAGAAGTCCATTAGACTGTCCAGTTCTTCTGAGCCAATAAATTATCTTGTTTAGCTTACGTTAGAATTTTATCCCTTGCAAGCAAAAGAGTTTTGATTACTACGCTATCCTCAAGAAGCTTACATCTAATAGAGAAGATAAGATACACATAAGTAGGTAAAACACAAAATATAAAGTAATTAATGGAATTTTAAAAAGTAAATATAAAGAGTTTATAGGCTATGATTAAAAACTTTTGGTCTGCCTTTTCTTGTTTCATAAGTTTACTTCTGTATTTTAGGAAATAGAAGTAATTACCTGAGTATTCAAGAACCTAAATCATAGATAGAATGTGGACATGTTAATTGCTGGGGGCTGGGGACATAGAGAGAGGTGGCAGATGTGTGTTTTATATATTTGTATCTCACAAAGAAAGAGAGCTGAATAATACGGTGGAGAGAAAGTTGCAATTTTCTGCTAGCCAGATCACAAACATTTTTAAAATGTTCATGACTTGAAGAATATACACCAAATAATTTAACAATGGTTAGCTTTTGAGAGTAGGGCTACAAAATATTTTTCTTCATTGTACTTCTCTATTTTTCAAATTGCACTTTGGCAATAAAGAAATAATAGTATTTTTAAACAAAAAGGAGGAAATACCAGAGTCTGTCAAAAAGAGGGGGAAGGAGCTACCATTATTGACAAGTTTTAGAAACATTAATGCCTAAATCAATTTTGTTTTGAATTGTTTGAAGACAGAAGATACATTTGTTGTTCAACAACAGTTCTTAATAGCACGTCCATGAACTCAAAGATAGAATTAGCTCAGGCCATTGCAGCTCGAGGCTGCCTGCCACGTACTGTTTTTACAGGTTGCCCAAGATCAATGTATGTGTCAGAGAACTTGTTGTAACACTTTTCTGTCGCTCTAGGAAACTAGATTTTAGTACACAGTTTTATCAAAGAAAGCCAAAAACTCAAGCAACATAATAACATGAGCCTAACGTGAAACCCTGAAAAATTCAAGCAGATTACATAAGCAGCGGAACTGCATCAAAAACTATGAAGCATTTGAGTGCTTTCGTTTACATAATGGAGAAATTGATTTTATTTCTGTAAAACTGAACAGTGCTAAATGTGAACACACCAGCCACCATCCTGAACTGAGTAAAAACAAAACGCTTTAAAAATTAATTTAAGGTCTTTTAAAGGCTGTAACCAGTTTAGGGTCAAGAGTTGTTGACAGTCTCTTTTCTGTTACTCATGAAAAATAAGAAAAATCTCCATTATACCTCAGATTATTTTAGACACTATGTTTTAATAATTATCCTAAAGAGATTAGAATCACAACGTGGATAACAAATTCTTAGCATCCTTTATCCTAGACAGCTTTGATTTTCTCGACTAATTTTTTTTCCTCCAGTTGTACATGGTATTCGTTACTTTTATGTGACTGAGAGGTTTGAGGAAACAGAGAGAAAGTTTTGGTGCCCTCAGACAACAAAATTGATTTTTTGTGGCACCACAAAAATGCTTTACCAGATTAACCTTTAGATTTACTGTTGGTTTCAGATATTAAATTTTTGCTTTTAGAGCTTTGCCTTGAGCTTCCAAAATGAAATATGATTTGCTTTTAATCATTTTTATTGAAATTTGTAAGTATGTATTAGTAGACTAGATAGATATATACAAAGCTACGCTTTAATAAAGAGAATTAACTCATTTAAAATTTAGAAGTGGGCTGAACGGTAAACTTCACTATGCTATTAAGGAAAACTCAAGATAATTTTAAGAACTATGCTACCATATGTATAGAAAAAATTAATGGAACAAATGCAGATTATATTCAGGAACTTAATGGCATTTTAAATCAGCATGGTAAGGGCAAATTATACAACAAAAAAATTTGAGAATATAGCTATTCCCTTGGAAAAAATATTATTATATCCTTACCTCACACCATCCACAAAAACAAATTCCAGACAAATAAATATTTAAATTATATTTTTTTACCTACAGAAGTCCTAGAAGACAATATAGTGAAATAGTTTTTATAATCTTACTATGGGGAAGATCATTATAAAGTTTGACAAGAACTGTGGAACCATGAAGGAAAATTTGTAAGATATGGCTACATACAATGTAGTTACCTCTGTTAAGTTGAGAGACTTTATAAACAAAGTTATGTGGCATCAATTAATACACTGGAAGAAAATATTTTGAACACATCTCAGACAAAAGACTAATATCCTTAATACATACATGGTTCTTACAAATCAGTAACAAGAAAAGCAAACAACCAATTAAAAGCAATTCTTAGCACAAGTAGGTGTTAAACTCATATAAAGATGTTTAATCCCACCAATAAAGAAATGATCAATGAAACAGCAATGAAATAATAGTGTTTGCCTACATGATTGGCAAGTTTAGAAGCTTAATGAAAGAGTATTAGCAAGGATATAGAGAAATAGGCAATGTCGATTACTGTTGGTAGAAGTATAAATTGATAGAGCCTTTAGGAAAGGGCACTTTGACAGTATCAATACATTAAATCCACATATTCTATGACCCAGCAAACTCACCATGAAGAATTTATCCTACAGAAACACTGTCATGCATGTGCAAAAATAGATGCAAACAAATCATTAAACTTTATATTAAAAATATCAATGATAACCTATATAGTTATCAATAAGACACTAGATAAATATACCATCATGTATCTGTGTGTCTCAGTGATCTATTTTTGTATAATAAATCCCCAAAATTATGACTTAACATGTTATTTATTATTTCCCTCTCTTCTTTGGGTCAGGAATACAGGCAGAGATTGGCTAGTCAGTTCTTCAATGCTATGTGGTATTGACGGTAGTCAATCAATTGGCTACAAAAGTTGGTGGTTGATCCAGACTGGAAATTCCAAAATATTTCAGTCAGATCTGTTGCCCCAGTGTTCTTCCTCATGGCCTCTCTCTCTTCACCTGGTTAGCTTGGGCCTCCACATGGCATGGTGTTCTCAGAATAGTCAGACTTCTTACAAGGGAGATGGCTTTGAAGAGACAGCATTCCAAGAGGACAATCTCCAATGTGGCATTTTTTATTAAGCTTCTGCTGTCCCATTGGTCAAAGCAAGTTACATGGTCAAGCTCAGTGTCACAAAGACACAGCTACCAGGAGGTATGGTTCTTCAGGGCAACCCATAAAACAGTCAACTAAACATGCTATAGAAAACAACACAGCCATTAAAAAAAAAAAGTAATTGATTATTTTTATATTTACTGATATGGAAAAATGTCCAGGATGTATTTTTAAAGAAAAGAACAAGTTACAGAACAATACTGTTAGATCACATATTTTTTTTTTTAAAAAAGGAAAAATTTACATGGGTATATTAAACATGTAATATATGTGCATTTATATATATGTATTCATTGTATATGTATGCATGTATGTGTGTGTAGAGAGGAAAATTTAAAGGGATATACTCCAATACACTGTAAACTGTAGTCAATGGTAATTACTGGGGATTACAATTAGAATGGAAAAGATTGTTATCGTTATTGTTTGGTTTGGTTTATAATTTTTATTTTCTCTTTTGTATTCTTTAAAATGCTTACAACCATCATATGTTTCTGTACTTTTTTCAAAAGATAAAAGTATTCAGAGAAGCATCTTTAGTTTGCTGTAAACACCTCAAAATAATGGCATTTTGCTAGCATACATTTAGCCGTAAGCAATTGCAACAAACTGTGTGTCAATTTTGGTCTGCCAAGATATTGCCCTGGGGCAGAGTGACAGGTAAGCAAAACAGTAGAGGGACATGAACAAAGGCAGGACAATCTACTATAATGACTTTTTAAATAGCTTTATTGTGCATGAAGGATTACTTTCATAATTTCTTCCTTCTCTGAAGGTCACTTATCTTAGGCAAAATGCAAATGTGATTCTGGTCACAATTAAAATTAAATATATGTTTTGCCACCCCAAAAAATCTACCAGATGAACTTTCAATCTCTCTTCTTTGGTTATCTGGGTAGTAACCAGAATGGAATTGTCATCATTGTCGTCATCGTCATCATCATCACCATCAAACCACTGCTTATTACATGTCAACTCACATGCACAAAAACCTGTCGTATATCACATGGCACAAAGTCACTGACAGAGTAGCTATTACTATTGTCTGCATTTTGAAATTCAGAAAACTGATGCTCACACTAGGTCATCACAGTAAAAGTGGGAGCTGATCTGACCTCAGGCAGGCCTGGTCCAGAGCTCCTATTCTACTGCTCCTTCATGGAAAAGGTGATGGACAGGCTCTATGTGTGTGTGTGTGTGTGTGGTGTGTGTGTGTGTGTGTGTGTGTGTGTATAATATATATATATAAATTTAGAAGCCCTATCCTTAACATATGTCAACAAATGGTGATAACTAAAAGTTTTCACTGTTTAAAATCTATTTCTCATTATCCTTTGGGACACAGCTAACTGAGGTTAAGCATACATTTATGCCCGTGATCTTGGATTCAGCATCACACTAATGCAGAGGTAGCCAGGGGGGCTAGCTTGCTTCTAGAACCACATATCAGTCTCTCTATGCCATAAGAATTTTTTTGTGCCAAACAGAACCTGATCTTCCAATATTCTAATGCTGAAATTAGAGAGCTCAAACAACAGCTGATTGCACAACATGAGATCCACTAAAATCTGACAGCAGGTGTACTCACCAATTTTGACCATAATGATGGCAATAAGGAGACTTTCTGTTAAAGGGACAAGAGAGCAGATATCTGCCATCAGGTGCTGGGAAAAAAGCAAGACAGTTTTAAACAAGTACCACATGTGGTGACTCATTAGATGTTGAGAGCTAATAAGAGGCTGAAGATTTTTAGCTTAGCACTGATGCTGTGGACAGCAGGATATCCTAACATCTAGAAATTGAGAATGAATCAGGAGGTGGTGATAAATCCTGTGCTGACGCCTGGTGTGTGGAAATGTTATATTTTTAGGATAAAGGCAAAGATGTAAAAATCCAAGAGAGTGCCAGAGTGAAGCAAATATATTGAGAGACCTGTACATTCTTGTACTCATTCATTCACTAAGCCATTACTACGGGACAGACAGCATGCTAGTATCTGATATACAGGAGTCAGGGAGAAAGTCATGGTCCCTTCCTGATGGAGCTGATAGTCTAACAGGAAGGAAACAATTAAACAGATAATGATTATAAAATGTGATAGATGTTATGATTCTAGAAGTATAGATCATAATGGGGATAATTGTCCAGAGAGAAAAAGAAATCCCAATGGAAGTACAGGCCAAGGACAAGAAGAAGGAATAATCTAGACAAAAAAGGAGGGAAGTCCCCTAAGTAAAGAGATCAGCATGCAGAAAGATCAGAGATGGCAAGAGCTGGGGGTGATTAGGAGCCAAAGATGAGGATGGAGAAGTGGGCATAAGCTAGATGTAGACATTCTATGAAAAGTACCTCTACTTTTACAGTCTTTAAAACAAGACAGAGGTGTGAATCCTGACTCTATATGAGCTTTGTGACCTTAGGAAAATGACTTAACTTCTCTGTGTCTGGAATTTGCCATCTGCAAAATAGAAATAATAATAACTACCTGGCAACTTTTAAAATATTTTTTTTTAAAAAAAAGGTCTGTAAAGCAGAGCCTTATGCATAGTATCTCAATATTATAAAAAGAAATTAAACAATAAAGATTCTTTAATGCCATTTCAAAATGTTAATCCCACCGGCAAAGCGATTTTCAAATTAATCTTAACATCACTTTCTCTAGGTCACTTTGAAACTCTGTTGAAAGCAGCACATTCTCTCCCCAGAATAATGCACACATTGACACACATACCAAATTTTGCAACATGTTTTACAGGGGGACTCTGAAACAGTTTTTGCCAAACTGTCGAGTGGCTCCTTTTAAAACAGAGAACTGAGCGGTGAATCACAGAACTGTGATACCGGCTAAGCCCACAATCGTTATCCTGACTTTCTTGGCCAGATGACTTAAATCATACCCATCTGTTGCTCACACCCCTCTAGTCTCACTGACTGCACCAAGCAAATGGACAGGTTACAAGCGACTATCAGACACACAAAGCAAAGAATTATTCAGTTTCATAATAAGGAAAGAAGAAAAGTATAAAAGACTTCAGCCTTCACCACAGCAACATTTTTCAGTCCAAGTGATTTTTATTCTGCTGAGGACTGACTACTTCTGAAACATGCATTCATGTGGTCCATTTCTCTGCTGAAACTGGGATAAGGTGGCCCAAATTTATGTGATTAACCACTGGTGCTAAGAGATCGGGACCACAGCCACTCATCGTCACCTAAAGGGCCCTCCTTTCCCAAAAACTTGAGTAGTACATACACTAGTTCTAAATGGAAGTCATCATAAAGACATCAGAGGCTCTGAAATGAATTGTTTTCATTAAATGTTCATTTATGCCCCCTCCAAAAAGATTCCACTTGAATTTTTCTAGTTTAAAAAAAAAGTGACTCTTTTTTAACAATCTTCAGAGTTACTTCAGACATTCTGTTTGAAAAATATCTTTTGAAAATATTCTGCCTTGTTGAAAAATATGCAGCATTATAAAAAGAACTTAAGAATGGATAAGAATGGGATGCAGGCTCCCCGAGGCCCACCCTGCCACCACTTGTTTGCAAAGTCGATGTTTGAGTCTCAAAATAGTCATGAACATGGAATTCATTCTGGACATTGCTGTCCAATTGGAACAACTGTTAGTGTTTATAAGGCCTGTGGCCTGATGAAGATAACATTTATTTTAGATTAGTCTGGGAGCTGGCATTGTTGTTCTAAGAGTCTAAAGATGAAATTACAAATTTAAACAGTTCACGTTGGTAGCAAAGGCTACTGTTTGCCGTAGCAGATGCTGTAGGTGCTCCCCCAGTATCCTGCGGGCTCCATCCTGCTGAAAGCACCTCCAAATCTCTGCAGAGAGCCTACTAGAGGTCTACACATAGTGTAGGCTGGTAGTGCTGGAAGTTCAAGCCGCCAGGAGCAGATGGGAGTCAGCCGACAAATGCTCCAGCTTCCTTACACCTTGGTTGGGATAACTCTGACCACATTGACTCCCAGTGTTCCCTGCTGATTTAAGCATCAGTTGCCCATTTGTGTAACTTGATGTATAATGTGCCCTTTATTAGCTGCCTTCCCTTCCTTGTCTCACTTCCCCACTTCCTCAATATTTCCTTGTTTAGTCTCCTAAATGAACTATTTATACATTGTTTTCCGATATGCTTCTGGGGTAACCCAAACTAAGCCTATTATTTTCCTAATAGCTAGTCCCTTCTTCCTTGTTAATACAACTCCAATGTTGCCCAAGTATCTGTCCTCCTCCATGCTGCCATGTGCTTCAGAACAAAGACTTTTATACCCATGCCCCGTGCCCCAGGGAAGGGGTTCTGGTGGCTCTAGGTCTGTGGAGGTGTTACCTTCTAGGCATGAGCAGGTGGCTCAATTATAACCAAAGAGACATGAAGGAAAGTCAGCTGGGGGACTTTGGAGACAGAGGAAGAGCCAGTTCATTTTCAGTCCCTAGATACTGTCATGTCTAGAGATGACACTAGAATTGTTGCAGCAAACTTTCAGCCATAAGGGAAGATAATGGGAGGGCAGAGTCAAAGCAGAAGAGGGTAGAGCCACAGATTCCCCCAAAAAGCAGCATTAGAGCCCTGATTATGTTCTTCCTGGAGCTGCCCTCGCCTTTGGGAGTTTTTATTATGTGAAATTGCTCTTATTGTTTAAAGTAGTTGAATAAGGGTTTTTTTGTTTTGTTTTGTTTTGTTTTGTTTTTTGTTATTCCAAGCAGAAGCATCTAATTTTTACATTGTTCCTAACCAGGAAAATCTTCCATAATCTTTAGTGGCTGCAAATGGCCACTGAAGCCGAAATCAAGAGCCAAAAGGGTTCAAATAGACATCAGGACAAACAGGTAGAGGGGAATATGCCATCATGTTCACCAAATAATAATGGCAAGCAAAGCTAGAATGTACAAATTCCAGAAAACCACGAGTGGAGAATCTGCCAATCTGCATTCCTTCTTTCCTTCCTTCCTTCCTGAAACTATCATTTATTATCATTTACTGAGTGCTTAACTCTTTCTGGGCACTGCTAGGAATTGGGCTTATCATGGTGAACAGGACACACATGGCTGTGTCCCTTGGTGGGGCTTGTATCCAAGTGAATTGCTGACAAGTTAGAGCTAAGGAGGATGTTGTGGGGTGAGAAGAAGGCAGGCTGACCCATGTATGGGCCCAGCTAGAACACCCTCAGCTCACATCTGGGTCCTACTTCTACTGCTCTTTCCTACCATGTGGCCTCAAAGGTGCCAAGGGTGACTTCTGACTCCAGACAAAAGTATCAGTGGCTGGGGTGCAGGAAGGGGTTGCAGTCCCGCTGAGAGCCGAAGATGGCAGTGAATGTAAACTTGACATCAGTGACCAGTGAAAACCTAAGTCAACATGACATGAAGGCGTGGTTCAATGACTCTCTGCAGTTAAATTTGACAAAGATTGAATGGTTGTGCTCAGGGGCTGCCTATTGTCAGTTGATGGACATGCTGTTCCCTGGCTCCATCGCCTTTTAAGAAAGTGAAATTCCAAGCTAATTCGGAACATGAATACAACCAGAATTTCAAAATACTTCAAGCAGGTTTGAAGAGAATGGGAGTTAAAAAATTAATTCCTGTGGACAAATCAGTTGCAGAACAATTTTGAATTTGTTCAGTGGTTCAAGAAGTTTTTTGATTCAAATTATGTTGGAAAAGACCACGATTCTGAAGCTGCTAGACAAGGTCAAGCGACAGCAGTGGCTCCCTCCCTTGATGCTCCAGCTCTGAATAAACAAAAGAAATCTCTCTGGTCTAGAAGGGCAGCTCTGCAGAGACCCATTTCAACCCAGAGAACTCCGGCAGCTCCTAACGAAATCTGGCCCGCTTGTGGTGAGAAAGAACCTGCTGTGGGCGATGGGGATGACCAAGCAGCTGAATTGATGGAGCAGGTCAGCATATTGAAACTTACTGCTGAAGACTTGGAGAAGGAGAGAGATTTCCACTTTGAAGAGCTAAAGAATATTGAATTGTTTTGTCAGAAGAATGAGGGGGGAAATTACCCTGCATTGCAGGGGGTTGTGGACATTCTCTACTCCACAGAAAAAGGCTTTGTGATACCTGATGGAGGGACCCAGAAGGAATGAGAAGGGTGCTGACAGCCTGCACCAGAGCAACACCTGAATTCCTCACTCCAAATCCGGTGATTAACTGTAAATTACTCCCTCGTATTATTCTTAGAGGACTCACTAGTTCCTTTTCTTTCTTTTTCAGGGTTCATGAGCATTTTAAGCGCACTCTTGTTTAGACATTAGTTGTTTTTTTTAAACACCATAATTATTTATTGCTAACACAAATTCAAAGCAATTATGCAGTTTTGTTTATACTATAGCAAGGTCAGGAAATCAAGGTACAATTACCATCATCAAATCTTAATCTTCAGAGAACAGCATCTCCACGAGGCTGGCCTGAAGACATTCAGATTCTACCAGTTTTTGAGGTATCCCATATTTTAGTAGTGTAGGCACTACAGTTACTTTCAGGTTTTTTCTGAAGTCATTATTTGGATCTTTCCAATAAGGTCTTTCTCCTACTTGGCAGTAGATGAACACACATCCTTTACTAACATGCTTCAGCCCCTCTCGTATGACTGGTTCACCCTGCACGCAGTCCAGGCACCAGCTTTCCCCTCCAGCGTCCTTAGAACCTGTAAAGTAGGCGAAAATGGCCTTGCCATTATGTTTCTCCATGGCCTGGCTGAACTCTTCCAAGCCAGACATGTGCACTTCCTCATACTGCGCCATCTCGGGATCTTGCTGTGGACTGTGAGGGGAGCCCTTGGGTTCGGTTGCAGCCACTAGTTCCTTTTCATAAGCAAAAAGTACCTCTTCTTAAAAGTGCGCTTCATAGAAGTTTCACTCCTTTCCCATGAAGTATGCGTTAGGGGCTTTTATCTTGTAGTAGAGCAGTATTAATAGCTAGTTGGTTCACCTGGGGAGCAAAGACGCTGACCCTGGGACTCAGCTGGAAATGCTGATTGCTGGAGAAGGTTTTTTTATTTAAACATTGAAGTGGAGACCTCAGTAGAGAAATGGAAAGACTGAATTGAATTTTAAGCTAATGTGAAATCTTGGCAAAGAACGTTTTAATAAATAAATGGCTTGAGTATTTAAAATAGGCTTTCATATTTCAAAATATAAAATGAAATGTCAGATTTTAGGTGTTTGACATTGTAGTTAAGAAGGAAGGGTCAGACCTTGGAACCTTTGGAACCTGCTACTCACAAGGCTTTGCAGGACAACTTGAATACTTGTAGGCCTAGACATTGGTCCATAAGGAATGTTGCTCTGTAAAGCCATTTGGTGTCACTGACCAATTGCATCCCTGCTAAAAAGCAAGAGGCACTGCTGCCTGGATGAATACAGGTTGTGTTTCAATCCTGATATATTTGAGTTAAATAGTTTGATTTTCATTGAGCATTCCTCTAATGGTTTTTCCAATTATCCCCCCAATTTCTGTGTATTGTGTTTTTTGGAAAATCAGGTGTGTCCAGTTTTTAATATAACAACTACTTTTGGGGACTTGCCCACATATCCGGGATTTGAATGGGGGTCATGTCCCATTTTAGTGTCTTTTAAGTTTACATTTAACATGTATCTCTTTTCTGCTCCCCTTGTCCGCTGGGGACTCTTTTTTAGCTCCTTAAAGTTTGCTGCGTTGAGCAGGCAGGTGATCATGCTGCAAGTTCTTTCTGGACCTCTGGCAAAGGGAGTGATCAGTGAGGGCCATCACTACTTGAATCTGCAAGGCTGGGATGTTTTTGGTACCTGCTGTCCACAGCTCTCCACTGCTATCATAATACCTTGTCAGTGCACTAATCTCTTTGAAGATAAATTCGTTAGCATATTACTAAATGTTAATTTTCTTTTGCAGAAAGTACACTACCAGGTATTTTTACTGTACTGATTTGATTATTAATATTTAAACTATTCCATTCCTTAACTCTCCCTCATTTGCTTTTTGCCCACAGCCTATTGAGTCCCTTTGACAGAATTCTGCAAAATGTATGTCACCCACTACTGAGATTGTTCAGTCCCTGATGTATTGGTATTGACTTGTTTCTGGTGGGAGCTTATCCTAAATTGTGTGTAGAAAGCAGGTATTTCATGATAAAATAGTTGTGTAGTACAGATTCCATGATTAACAATGCCAAAAAAAATGCAAGCAACTAGCCATTGTTCAAATGACAGGCATGTTATTTTTCTTTTGTGGACTTTTAGGCTCTTTTTGCCCTAAAATTCTATTTTATTGGGAATTTATTTAAAATTTATTTAAAATTTGAAAAAAAAAAAGTATCAGTGACTAACCTACACTCCAAGAAAGAAAACTCTTCAGAAGGCCACAGTGGAAAACCTGTGAACAGGCCAACATTTGGGAAAACAGCCCTCTGGAAGAGAGCAGCCACAGATTTTCTGAATATGATATGAAATGGATTCTGGTGCTTGGCAAATAATTTTTCCCCCTATATTTGAATGTCAGATAAGATCAATCAAAAATCTACCTGGAAATCTGTATTGGTAAGTCTATATTCAGCAGGAAAAAAAAAAAAAGAAAAGAAAACTGCCATGGGTACAGAAAGGAGGGCAGCCACTCAGACACCACGTATTTACTAAAGCATAATTGCAGGACAACTTAGAAGAAAGGATGTGTAAACTTTTCTTTATCCCTATGGAAGAAATTATTTTGTCCCTAAGAGGAGAACAGTGCCAGAATGTAAACCTACAGTTGTTTCTCTTCTCAGGATCAAACTTATGCCATAAAAAAGTGTGTATCTTGAAGATGGCAGGTACCCGTTGCTGAGAGTAGAGCTGTAAATCGAATCAGTTGACCCAAACATCTCTTAAATATAAAATGCAATCTTATACAATTTAAATGTAGATTATGCTTCTCTATTTGTAAGCCTTTGACATTTACTTTAAATGTTTTAGAGAATGTTTATCATTTGTATATTAAATCTGGTAATGCCTTTTTCTTGCATTGACTCACAGATGACTCTGTTACCTATCATTCTGTTTTGCATATGCTCTGCTTTATTTTGAAACATCAGAAGTATCTATATCAACACATTTATGCTCTTTTCATGGTAATGTGGCTGGTAATGATGTTATTAAAATGTATGGTTATTGCTAGAAATATTATGAGTTTTGTGCACATTACAGAAGCATTAAAGACTATTTTTACTCATTTATGTATTCATTCAACAAATATTTGTTGAACACTTTTTATGTTCTATTTATGAGCACACTGGTATACAAGCCAGATTTATGACTGCAAGTCTTATATGTAGGACCTACTTTTCTTCTGTAGCCTTGTGATGGAGCAAGTTAACCATGAGTTATTATTATCAACGTCCAAATAATGAATCAATACCAGAGGCAGACAAGGGTCAAAAAGCAGAAGAGCTCTGGTGAGCCGTGAGAACCAAGGTTTTGGGGAGAAGCAGAGTCAGAGCAAGTCAGATTCAAATATTGAGATTCTTAGAATGGTAAATACAAGATTTAAAACGCAATGGAGAGTATGAAGACCTTGGGAAAATCTGAGGCCAAAAACCACAGAAGCTTACTAATAGCAAGGAAAGCAGTCCTTAGCAGATTTCAACTCAGAAATAACACAGTGCAATATTTATCTTGCCTTTGGCGGCCCCATATCTGGCTTGAGTGTCATTCTCTGTCACATCAGCATGACAGCACTAAGTGTTTAGCTTGAATAAGTGGTTCCCTGTCCTTTGATAATACACCATGGGTCCAGCATTCTGCTCACTACAATTTTCAGCTCCATCAAGGGTAGCCTAAGACATCTCAGAATTCCCAGAGAATTTCAAATGGTACTTCATTTGTTCTATAATGCACTCAATCCGTCTTGTCCATTTGAACTAGATTCACCAAGGAATACAACTAGATAGCCACTTTACTTTTTGTCATTTCGCACTCTCAGGCCTGCCAGTTTGTTTTTAGTCTAAATTGTCGTGCTGCTATTTCATCTCCTGCTCACCTCATCTCACTCCTCCTTCATTTAAAGTTCTTCAGAATTGGACGACTGTAATACGGATCCTTCTCTTAACACCAGAGGATTTCGTTTTGTGTAGTTATGTAATAATAGCTAATGTCTACATAGTGCTTGATATGTGCCAGGTACCATTATAAGTGCTTTACATGAATTAAGTTTTTAGTCTTCACATCAACTCAATATAGCAGGTTCTATGATTGAATTATTATGACCTCCATTTTACAAGTTTGAATTATTATGAATTATAATTGACCTCAGGGCTAGAAACAACCTTGAAAGTTCATTTAGATAACCTTTTCCTGATAAACAGAGATGTTTCCAAGTGCTCCTAGATTAATGGTAGATCCAAATCTTTAAAACAGTCTACAGATTTCTGCAGGAGATGGCCCTGCGTCTCTGCCCAGGCCTGTCTCACACATTGCCTGTGTCCCTTGCTCTGAGACTCCAGCCAGAGCTTCATTGTGTTTCTCCATAAGTTCCCTCTCGTTTCGGGGCTTTGATCAGTGCTGGTCCTCTACCTTGCTCTCTGCTCTGTGGTAGAAGGAATAATGTTTAAGTCCCAAAGAGGTCCACAACCTAATCCCCAAAACCTGTGAATATGTGACTCACATGACCAAAGGGATTTTACTGATGTGCTTAAGTTAAGGATATTGAGATGCGGAGATTACCCTCGATTATCCATGTGGACACAATGTGATCACAAGGGTCCTTACAAGACGGGGGCAGGAGGAAAGGAGAGGTGACTATGGAAGCAGAGGGCAGAGGGATACCGTTGCAGGAAGACAGCCGTGAGCCAAGGAATGCTGGCAGCTGAAGTGGAGTCTTCCCTAGAGGCTCCAGAAGGAATGCACCCTGCCAACCCATCCCAGACTTCTGAGCTCAGAACTAGATCACAAACCTGTGCTGTTTTAAGCCACTATGTTTGTGGTTACTTGTTACAGCAAAAATAGGAAACGAATACACACTCTTCCCACCCACTCTCCTTTTCTTTTAAAACAGATCCTTTAGATTTTGATTCAAAGGTCACTTAATATCTAGGTCACAAATTCATCAAAATAATCCCCCTGATGCATTTTCATGGCATCCCATACTGTTTTTCATGGCACTTAACACTGTTTGACTAATATCTGTGTAACCCAAAATAAGGGCAGAGTCCAAACTGTTTTTTTCTCACCATTATATTCCCAGTACCTTGCACAGTGCCTGGAATATCACAAGCATTCAATATATGGTTGTTTAATGAATAAATAAATAAATTCAATAATTAATTAATATAGGATATGAAAGTGATTTGTTAATTCTAAATCTAAATTATATTATTGTTATGATTTTAACTGGCTAAGCCTCCAAATGAAAAAAATCAGTGCTATAAATAATGCATCCTACTAGTCTATGAATCATTATTTCTATATTAAAAAGACATCAGAAGTTTATATTCAGAAACAGCTGCTGGTTAAGGAGAGGTTGGAAGGTTCCTCCATATTTCCCTCTGTCTCATTTTCATTCTTCGGTTTCTAAGTCATGTCTTTTCCTTGTTTCCATCAGTTCAAATTTATGGAAACTACCTTGAAAAGAAAGTCAATTCTGAAACTGCATTTACAACTTTATTAGGTAAGATAATCCTGCTGCACTATCAAACCCAAAAACCCAAAAATCTCTGTGGTTTCACATGCAAAAAAAAATTAATTCTTGTACTTGCAAAGTCTGACCAAGGTCAGCCGAATTGTCTTCCATTTAGTAATTCAAGAATCCGGGCTTCCTTCGACTTGTGATGTCACCATTTCAACCTATGACTTCCAGTGCTGTTATTTCAGGACAAAACATGAAGAACTCACAGTCTTTAACTGCTTTGGTCCAAAAGTGAGAGACATCACATCCACTCGCGAGCCATTGGCCAGACCTCATCGAGTGGGCTCAACCTAAATGCAAGGGTGTCTGGGAAATATAAGGGAGCTCATGGAATATTTGGTAAGCTACATTATCTTGTCAATAACTTTAAACTTTGCTTTTGGCAATGATACTTGTAAGCTATTTACTAATTGATATGTTTCCAAATAATATTTTAATGCACTTAAGAGGTAACATCATGTCAAAGAAGTATTTTGTAAGGAGAATTTTGTTAAGGTGAATAAGCACTTCAAATATCTGTATTTGAAATAAAGACAGATATGTTTATATTGGCTTTTCTTAAAGTGGTATATTCTGTGGTGTGCTAGAGTCTGCTCACACCAGCTCATGAAGTTGATTTTGTACATTTCTTCCCAACTCCCTAGTTCATGTTAGATGACATCAAAAAGGTAGCTTGAATTTGGCCATAAGGAAAATATTGATACTATGCTGCAAATGATGGCTTTTGTTTTGTTTTGCAAAAGCCAGTTATTAAAAATTTACTAGTACCCCACTGTAATTGCTGGTAGTTAAAACGGTTGTTTGGTTCTAGAAAACTGATTGTAACATATTATTAAAATTATTGTATTCAGAAATTTTAAAACAAATGTATCTCTTTTTGCCCATGTTTCTGTGCACACACACATACATGTGCATATTGCTGGCAAGGTGGTATAGTAAAAGGCTCTGGAAAAACATATACGAAACCAAAGTTCTATTGCAGAGTTGGTCATTAATCATTTATGAGACCTTAGGCAACTTTTCAATTTCTCTCAGCTGCAGTTCTGCAAATATAAAATAAGGAAGGTGTGCCAGCTGGTCTCTAAAGTCCTCCCCTAATATTTAGTCCTCTTCTAATATTTAGGATGCAAATCCCAACTAAGTCAAGACGTGATCCTCACACTCTTTGTTAAGATTGGAGTTACCAAAAACACCCAATTACCTCAAGGGCAAAATGTTATAATTTATTTCTACATGATTCTGTTAGGATTTGTGTTTGCTCCGTAATTAATATGCCAATATAGCACAAAATATATATATATGAAAGAATGGCACTCTGTTATTGTAAATTAAGTGAAATATTCACATTGCAAAAATTGACATTGCAAACTCTGTCTTGAAAATTAATCTGCTACAACTGCAGCATTTTCTTTCTTTTTAGATCAGCATTTTCTTTCTTTTTAGATCATAGATAATTTTGTTTGAATTATCTATTGCTGCATAAGAGCAATAAGACACCCCGAAACTGAGTGACTTGAAACAATGCTTTATTATGATCACTCATGGTTCTGTAGATTGCTTTCAGCTGAGTAGTTTTTACTTAGGGTCTCTCATACTGTTACAGTCAGATATCTTCTGGGGCTGAGTCATTAAAGGCTCAACTGGGCTGGACATCCAAATTGGCTGCCTCATATGAGCAACAGTTGATGCTGGTCCTTGACTGGGAACTCAGCTGGGCCAGAGTGCTGCACATGATTTCTCCATGTGGCCTGGGCTTCTCACAGCATGGTGGGAGAGAGAGAGTCTCAAGAAACCCAGAAGGAAGGGACAAGGCTTCTTGTGACTTAGCTTTGGAAATCCCACCCAGCACATCACTTCTGCTGCATCCTATAAGTCAAGTGAGTCACTAAATGCCACCTAAATTTAAGGGGATAGGAATTAGACCCTACATCTTGATGAGGAAGTGGCAAGAGAATATTGTAGAAGAGCATGTGGGATGGAAGGTATCATTGGAGCTATCTTAGGAAAACACAATCTACCACAACTTCATAAGGTACCCTCTGTTTTCTTATGTTTACCCAATAAACACTAGTTGTCAGGCTATAGAAAATGCTGATAAGAAAGATCACACCTTAATTTGATTTTGGGCTTTTTAAAAAGCCAGGACCAAGTTAGTGTTTTCACTGTTGGGCCACCTATTTTAACAGAGGTTCCAAGTGGAACACAAAAAGTCCATTAAGTGTCTCACTGTTTCCTCTCAGTTACTAGGGTGCAAATATAAATTGTAGTCTAATAATTTCCTCTTTGCTCCTAACCTTGAAGATATGGTAATAGCAATAATATTTCTTACATTACTTTTCCCCTGTAATTTTATGTAACTACTAGGTAGTCGAAGTAATTGGGGATATTTTTTCCAAGAATTGGAAGATTATGTTTGCCCAAGAAGATTGTGAAAGCATAACTTAATATCTTGATCTGCACAGTGGTTCCTTAAAGTAAACTCATATCTAATGAAGTTGGCCCAAAATTATATTGCTTAGTAGTGAAGTAATTCATTCATTTGACATTTATTATATATCAGGATCACTTCCAGATTCTGGGATACAGTAGTGACTAAAACACTCTCTTGGACATTTAGACTGAAAAGACTCTAATAAGTGTCATAGAATACATGTAAATTCAATTAAGATACATTGTTATATTGGAACACTTTACACCCATTTAAAATCATATTTATAAGGAACAGTTTGTGATGAGGGAAATGTTTGTGTTGTAAAGCTAAGTGAATGTGGCAAAACTGCTAATAGTCTACCAAATATCCAATCACCCCTTTTCCCTTAATAATCAAATAAACAAATTTATTCAAGAAGGCAATGTGCTCAACTAGAAGGCTGCATTTCCCAGACTCTTCTGTAACTAGCTGTGTTGTTGTTACTAAGTTGTGCATTAAAAAATAAGAACTTCCCAGAAGGTCCTTTTCCCTTTTGCCACATGGCATAGACGTATGTCATAAAATATGATTTCTAAGCTGCTAGCAGACATCTTGAGACCTTGGAGATGAAAATTGTATCTTAGGGATGGTAGAGCCAAAATGCCTGCAGAATCAAAATTGACATTGTTATAAGTGTAACTGCTATATGTATGACTACAAGGAAATAGATCAAAACAGCCTTTTCCAGATAGGAAGAGTATAGCTAATTTATATTCATTATTCTTTACTTCTTTTATAATCATAAAAATAAATATTAGTTTAAAAAAAACTCTTCCTAAACTTTTAACCTATTTCATAAGACTTGCCTCCACTTTATTTTTATTTAACAGCATATCCTTACCCATCTCTCTACTCTGATTTATCCCCAGCAGATAACTAATGTTGTCTGCTGCAAACTCAGACATTAGATCCAGGTGACATGGTTTACTTAAGACAGTTTGTGCCACTACATAAGATCATCAGGCCAGAATCCCAGGTGATGTGGCAGAAGATATAAGAGCTTGGAATGGACTATATGAACTCCTTAGACTTGGAGGGAACCCTAGGAAGGCTGCTAAGCCAAGAAAAGAAGTGAAGTAATGGGGAGCCCCACTGCTCATTTGTATCTGTAGTTTCATTTATGTCTTCTGCACTGCTTAGTGTCAGGGATGGTTGTAAAAGAGAATGAAGACAATGTGAGCTGAGCCCAGTTGCCTTGGACAGTCTCCACTGTGGACCAGATGTTGCACTCTGGGCTGCCTTGGGAAAAGCGTTATCCTCCATTTCCTTTTGTTCCTATGATGGTTAGGTTCATGTGTTAACTTGGCCAGGTGGTGGTGTCCAGTTGTCTGGTCAAGCAAGCACTGACCTAACCTTTACTGCAAGGACATTTGTGGCTGGTTAGTAAACCAGAAGGCTGGTTTATTAAATTATCAGTCAAATTAGCTGCAGCTGTGACTGATTATATTAATGAAGGGTGTGTCTTCCACAATGAGAGAATTCAATCAGCTGGATTTAATCCAATCAGTTGAAGGCTTTTAAGCCAGACAGATCACGGACCTTCACTTCTTCTTCGGCTACCAGCAAAGCGTTTCCTGAGGAGTTCATCAAACACCTTCATTGGAGTTGCCAGTTCACTGCCTGAGGAGTTGATCGAACACCTTCATCAGAATTGCCAGTTCGCTGCCTGCCCTAAGGAATTTGGACTTGTGCATACCCACAGTTGCGTGAGACACTTTTATAAAATCTTATTTTTACAGATATCTCTTGTTGATTCTGTTTCCCTAGAGAGCCCTAACCAACTAACTTAGTTGAAGGGAATAAGGGAAGGAATAAATGAATGCTCACTTAATATTTTCCACGATCCAGGCCTTGTGCCAGGCATTTTATATAGATAATCCCTTACATATACAGGTATTTTCACTTTTTAAGGACAAAGATAAATACACTTAAAACGCAAAGAAGACAACACAATTTGTAATGTGTATTTTTTTTAACCCCAATCTTTATAATTCCCTCTAATTGGGCAAGTGTTAGCCACTACTTCTAATGAAATATTAATCAGCATAATGAATGGCAATCTGATTTTGTCAATTATGGGACTGCACATCCGACCTCTCAGTCAAGACTTTTAAAAAGAAAACTCTTTTCACACTCTGCCTTCCCAACTGATGACTTCTGAGGCTTTGCTTGTCAGTCATGGTTGGGTAGTAAAAACATCCTTAGTTCTAAATAAAATATTTTTTTTCTATTTTAAATTATCTCTCTCCATACACTTGCATTTTACCATATTGAGGGTTTCCCCTTCCCTATGAGAACTCAATATGTTCCAACAGTTAGATAGCAGAATAAAGAAATCATAGCGAATATTTTTGAAAAGGATTTTCTGTCATTCATTTGCAGAAACATGGATTAATTTGGACGGCAGTAAGAACATTTTCCCTGAGCCCTCCACATCTCTTCTGGTCATGTTTCACCACCTGCCTGCCCTCCTCCCTTTCAAAAGCCTTGCTAGCTTCCGTCAGAGTTTCAGTCATGGTGCAGGCTACTTGGTGTCTTCAGCAGCTGCTCTGTTTCATATTTCCTACCTTGGCGAGGACTCTGTTCACATGACTTTGCTGCTTTTTTTAGGGTTCCCATTTTCTTCTTTGCAGACATCCCAGTTGTCATCACACCACAACTGGGAAGGAATCCCAGTGCCACCTTCTGCTGCTCTTCCCAGAGATGTTCAAGGACCTGCCAAAAAAGGGGGGACTTGGAAGTGATCCACTGTGACCCTCTGCGTGGGGATGAGGCTCAGCTTTTTGTGGTGGGATCAAATGGCTCTAGTTTTAAAATGGTGGAGTCTAGCACTGTGCATTTTTGCTGCTAATAAATCATCTTGAGGAAATTATAATGATGAGACCATTTTTGCTACTTCTCCATTCTAAAACATTTTAAGGGAATAAGCATACTTCATGATTTTCCCATAATTGACAAAATCAGATTGCCATTCATTATACTGATTAATATTTCATTAGAAGTAGTGGCTAACACTTGCCCAATTAGAGGGAATTATAAAGATTGGGGTTAAAAAAAATACACATTACAAATTGTGTTGTCTTCTTTGCTTTTTAAGTGTATTTATCTTTGTCCTTAAAAGCGAAAATACCTGTGTATGTAAGGGATTATCTATATAAAACGCCTGGCACAAGACCTGGATCATGGAAAATATTAAGTGAGCATTCATTTATTTCTTCCCTTATTTCCTTCAACTAAGTTAGAAACTTTAATCATAAAGGACTTTTGTTCCCTCCTAGTTTCTCACACCCACCTCCTAGCCAATACTAAATCTCATTGATTTTCTTTCCACATCTCCTGGATCTGTCCTTTCTTTTCTGAGATCTTGTTACTCTTCACTAGATTGTTTCTATTGCCTCCTAGTCTATCTTCCCGTCTTTAGGCTTCCCGAGGTGAATGTAGCCTATCTATTGTGTGCCTCAACCTATCTGGGTATGCCTCAACTGTCAGAAGCATTTAATGATTCCTCTCGTTAAGTACAGATTCCCTTTGCTGACATCTAAGATTCTCTCTGATAATATGATCTAAGCCAATCTTGCTGGTTTTATCCCTTACCACTACCCAAGGAAATCCTATGTTATAATGAAATGAGTATAGGCCAGTCCCAAAACACCCTTTGGCCTTTGCTGCCTCTTCACCTTTGTTTCCATTCTTCCTTTTAACCAGTATTTGTCAACCTCTCTTCCAATATTTACTCCTGGAATTTGGTCCAATTGCCTATTTCTACCTAACAAACTACCTCAAAACTTGGTGACGATACAGTGACCAGTTTACTATACTTCACAATTTTCTAGGATAGGAATTCAGGCACATGGCATCAAATAGGGCTTCCAGGAGGTAACCAGCTGGCATCAGGGTTGAATTGGAGGGTTAAATATGGCTTTATTCATCTGCTTGCTACCTTGGCGGGGACAGCTGGATCACAGACTCACCTTGGTCCTTCTCCAACTTCATGTAGTCTCCGAGCCGCTCCATATAATCTCTGTAGCAAGGCAGCTGGACTTTTACGTGGCAATTCAGCTTTCCCAGAGACCACAGGGAAGCTACCAGTCCCCTAAAAGGCTAGGCCTGAAACTGGCATGGCATCACTTCTGCCATACTCTATCGATCAGTGCACAGACCAGCTCAGAGTCAGTGAGAACAGGATCAAATAATTTGAGGTCATATTTAATCTGCTACAAAAATATAGACATATCTTAAATGCCTTCTGAGCTCAGTGATGAGCCTCTGTAATACTGCTCTTTCCCAAATATACCACATCCACCACCAACAGCAGATCGATAAAATCTCTCTCATAAACTCTCAAAACATTACATCAACCCTGTCTTAAGACAAGTATTATGAATTACAGCTATGTTGCATTCTTGCCTTATTGCCACCATTCATCCTAAGGCCGAACACTGTCCCTTGACACTCTATATAAACCTTGCAACCCTTAGCAAAGTCTTGGTATTTCATAGATGTGCAAAAACATGCTAACTGTGTTAATACATTCAAATAGGTTGTCTAAAATTAAATGACTAATAAGAGGGGATGGGAGATGGGATGTTTTGCATGTTCTTTTTTACTTTAATTTTTATTCATATTTTTTGGAGTATTGAAAATGTTAACAAATTGATTGTGTTGATGAATGCACAACTATATGATGGTACTATAAACGACTGATTGTACACTTTGGATGATTGTATGGTATGTGAATATATCTCAATAAAATTGAATTTTAAAAAAATGTTTTCTGTCTACAGAATTCTATAGGTTATAGCTAGCAACACTGGTCCTTTTTTGAACTGCTGGTTTGGAAAATATGGGAGAGTAGGCCAGTGACCTTGTCATTGATTTTGACAATATCAAAATTTAAATATATTTTTATCACAAAATACCAGGAACAAAGTCCAAAAAGAAGTGAAATATTTGGAGAAAATATTTGCAACATATATAAACTGAATATGGATTAGTATACAAATAATACAAGGAACTCCTGCAAATCAATAAGAAAAAGATAAATCACATGATAGAAAAATTGACAAAGGATATAAACAAACCATTCACAGAAATAAAAATATAAATGAATAAAAAAAGATGCTAAACCTCACTAGTAATCAGGGATTTACATATTACAATAAAAAATAATTCTTGACCCCCAGATTGATAAAAAATTTAAAAACTTGACAGCAACGACTATCAGGGAAAAGGTGAAGAAATGGGAACTGCTGGTGGGACTGAAGTAGGGACCAATAGTTTGGAGGCAATTCAGCAGTATTTACTGAAACAAAAAACACACATACCCTCTACGACCCAGTTATTCCATTTCTTGCTAACTGCCCTTGTTCATGTGCAAAAGGAAGCACTTTGCTATTGTCCAAATTATTTTCAAAGTCACATATTCTAGTATACTTTTTACTAGCAGTTAAATAGAATGCCTGTTTTTTTTAGTCATAACCTACAAATTTTTGTAGTTAGGCATCATTTTGAAAGTGTTAATATGATCAACATGTTTTGTACAATTATTATATATAAGGAAATTGTTAAAAGTTACAAGGGTTATAAAGCATTGTTCATAAGTGTGGAAAAGAAAACACAGAAACAAACCTAAATGACCATCAGTAAGGAGGGAATTAAACAAAGTGTACCCAAAGTGTACTATAGTCTCAGGTAAAAGAATGGGGTAGATTTCTGTGTATTAACATGAATTTGTCTCCAAGACAAGTTGTTGAGTTAAAGAGAACATGGTTGAACATTATATACAGTGTGACACTATTTATATTAAACAAGTACACACTAAAGACAATGCAATAAATTATGATTTTGTAAATAATAACAACTAAATGCAAAGAAGAAGGTCTGGAAGGACACTAACAAAGGCGCTAACAGTGGTGACATGGGGAGATGTTACGTGTAGGGGCTGAAATTCAAAGGAGGGATGAAAGAGAGACTTTAGCCCCATCTGCAATATTTTCATCTTTATCAAGACAATTTGTGGAAAGTAAAAATAATTTTTGTATTAATGGTAAAATTTTTTGTTTCAAAATTTGTAAAGAAGTAGATTATTAGTGACAAGGAAAAAAATCCACTTTATATTTTTTTTATGCAGACTGAAAATGTTATTTTACTGATGAAAAATTTAATCATGGAAATCAGTAGCTTTAATTCATGCATTTTGAATGTTTACAATTAATTCTTCTTAGGAAATAACTATGCTAGACAAACGTGAACATTTTATTCACTGTTTCTTTCTGTTGCATGCTGTTGAACGTGTGTTAAAACTTAAGAAACTATAGTATTTATTAACTTAACTACTAGTCCTTTGAAAAACTTTCTTTTTTCTTTTTTTTTTTTTAATTTTTATTGGGATTGTTCACATACCATACAATTATCCAAAGATTCAAAGTGTACAATCAGTCGCCCCTGGTACCTCATACAGTTGTGCATCCATCACCACACTTAATTTTTGTTCAATTTTTAGAATCTTTTCATTACTCTAGACAAGAAATAAAGCAAAAGACGAAAAAAGAAAAAAGGAAAAAAAAAGAAAAGAAAAGGAAACTCGAATCTTCCCATATCCCTAACCAACCCCCTCAATTGTTGACTCATAGTACTGGTATAGTACATTTGTTACCGTTTATGAAAGAATGCTGAAATACTATTACCTGTAGTATATAGTTTGCAATAGGTATATATTTTTCCCTGTATGCCCCTCTATTACTAACTTCTAATTGTATTCTCATACATTTGTTCTGGTTCATGGAAGAGATTTCTAATATTTGTACAGTTAATCATGGACATTGCCCACCATAGGATTCAGTTTTATACATTCCCATCTTTTGACCTCCAACTTTCCTTCTGGTGACATATATGACTCTGAGCTTCCCCTTTCCACCTCATTCATGCACCATTCAGCACTGTTAGTCATTCTCACATCTTGCTGCCGACTCCTCTGTTCATTTCCAAACATTTAAGTTCATCCTAGTTGAACATTCTGCTCATGCTAAGCAACCGCTCCCCATTCTTTAGCGTCATCCTATATCTTGGTACCTTATATTTCATGTCTATGAGTTTACATATTATAATTAGTTCCTATCAGTGAGACCCTGCAATATCTGTCCTTATCTGTCTGGCTTGTTTCACTCAGTATATTGCCCTCGAGGTTTCTTCATCAACCCATTTTTTTTTTAGATGGTTTTGTTCACATGTCATACATTCCATTCTAAGTAAACAATCAATGGGTCTCTGTATGGTCACATATTTATGTGTTCACCACCTTCACCACTATCTATATAGGGGCATCTACATTTCTTCCACAAGGCAGGAGGGAGAGTCAAAGAAGGTAGAGAGGCAAAAGAAAGAGGAAAACAAAAATGACAGCTAGGAAGCAGCAAAAGGAAAAATAACCTTAAATCAAAGTAGACTAAAGAGTCAGACAACACCACCAATGTCAAGTGTCTAACACGCCTCCCCTATCCCCCTGTCTTATCTGCATTTACCTTGGTATATTGCCTTTGTTAAAGGAAGCATAATACAATGATTCTGTTAGTTACAGTCTCTAGTTTACGTGGATTGCATCCCTCCCCCAATGCCTCCCCATTTTTAGCACCTTGCAAGGTTGACATTTGCTTGTTCTCCCTCATAAAAGAACATATTTGTACATTTTATCACAATTGTTGAACACTCTAGATTTCATCGAGTTACACAGTCCCAGTCTTTATCTTTCCTCCTTTCTTCTGGTATCTCACATTCTCCCAACCTTCCTCTCTCAATTGTATCTATAGTTATCTTTGTTCAGTGTACTTACATTGCTGTGCTACCATCTCCCAAAATTGTGTTCCAAACCACGCATTCCTGTCTTCTCCTATCACTCTGTAGTGCTCCCTTTAGTATTTTCTGTAGGGCAGGTGTCTTGTTCACAAAGTCTCTCATTGTCTGTTTGTTGGAAAATATTTTGAGCTCTCCCCCATATTTGAAGGACAGCTTTGCTGGATATAGGATTCTTGGTTGGCGGTTTTACTCTTTCAGTATCTTAAATATATCACACCACTTCCTTTTTGCCTCCATGGTTTCTGTTGAGAGATCCACACATAGTCTTATTAAGCTTCCTTTGTATGTGATGGATTGCTTTTGTCTTGCTGCTTTCAGGATTCTCTCTTTGTCTTTGACATTAGATAATCTGATTATTAAGTGCCTGGGCATAGGCCTATTCAGATCTATTCTGCTTCGAGTTTGCTGCGCCTCTTGGATCTGTAATTTTATGTCTTTCATAAGAGATGGGAAATTTTCATTGATTATTTCCTTTATTAGTGCTTCTGCCCCTTTTCCCTTCTCTTCTCCTTCTGGGACACCAGTGATTGGTACATTCTTGTACTTTGTTTAATCCTTAATTTCCCAGAGACGTTGCTCATGTTTTTTCATTCTTTTCTCCATCTGCTCCTTTGCATGTAGGCTTTCAGGTGTTTTGTTCTCAAGTTCTTGAGTGTTTTCTTCTGCCTCTTGAGATCTGCTGTTGTATGTTTGCACTGCGTCTTTCGTCTCTTGTGTTGTGCCTTTCGTTTTCATAGATTCTGCTAGTTGTTTTTTTGAACTTTTGATTTCTGCCTTATGTATCCCCAATGTTTTCTTTATAGCCTTTACCTCTTTTGCCAAATCTTCTCTAAATGTTTTGAATTGATTTAGCATTAGTTGTTTAAACTCCTGTATCTTAGTTGAAGTGTACGTTTGTTCCTTTGACTGGGCCATAACTTCGTTTTTCTTAGTGTAGGTTGTAGTTTTCTCTTGTCTAGGCATCTGACCTCCTAGGCCACCCCAATTAGGTTTTCCCAGAGAAGAAAAGTCTCAGGTCACAGGAGGAGGAAATATTCAGTATCTGGTTTCCCTGACGGTTTTTCTTAGAGGATTGATACACCCTGTGCTTTTCTGCCTGGCAGGTGCACCTGCCAGCCTGTCACTGGCTGGTGTAAGAGGGGTGTGGTCTGTGGCTCTCCTCCCCCAGGTTCCGGTCTGGTTCTGGTAAGGCAGGCAGTAGAGCTGGGCCCCTCCCTTTCCTCTTGGGAAGCTATGCCCCCTCCAGAGATGTCAACAGCATATCAATAAGTTCTTTGTTTCTCTGACTCTTCTGGTCAAGGTGCTGTGATTTTAAAATGGCTGAGGCTTTCTTTACTGCAAAGCACTGTGGGCTGAAAATGGCTGAGGCTTTCTCCACAGAGAGAGAAGGGGACAGAAGGCTCCCAGATTCACCCATCAGCCAGAGATAGCACCCAATCCTCTGGGCTCCCCATCCTGAGACAGATATGTCCCCTGACTCTCCCAAAGTCAGCTGTCACCAAAAGCCTCCGTCTGCTTGTTGGGAATTTGCTGTCTGTATTGAGCAGTTAACATTAAAACCCCAGTTGGAGCTGGGCTGAGGTACAGTAGCTTGTTCAGAGAGTGCTGCTCTCCAGCACTGCGAGGCTTCCGTGAGGGAGGGGATCTCGGCTCTCGGCTTTCAGCTCTCAGCACAGGTCTGCAGTTTTTACTTACAGATTTTATGCTGCAATCTCGGGCATTCCTCCCAAATCAGGTTGGTGGATGATGAGAGGACAGTCACATTTGTCTCCCCACAGTTCTTCCAGGTTATTTACTAGTTTTTTCTCATTTATGAATTGTTCCAGGGGGAACTAACAGTCTTCCACTCATCTCTATGCTGCCATCTTACCTCCTCCCTCTCCCACGTATTTTTAAGTGAATAAAACAAGTTTAGGACAGGACAGCATGTAGAGTCTAACTTCGTTTGGGTAAAGAGAGAAAAGACTGCTACATAGATACATGTTCTACTTAAGTGAGAAATGCATGGAAGGATATGCAAACTATTAATGGTGGTTAATTTGCAGGGGAAAGGAGTTAAGGTGAGTGACAGAGAGGGCAGGGGAAGAGTTTTACATTTTTAAAAATAAATGTAATAAATCACTTTTTGTAACAAGCATATTCTACTCACAATTTTAAAATTCTAAGTAAAAAAATTAATTCAGGATGGCCTACACAACTAGCTATGAAACATCCTGAATTTCACACCTAAACTGTGTAGTATTTCCAGGTCTCACTTCTGCTTACTAGATGGAAGCATTTGTATCTGAAGGATTGACTTGAAGGTCATGTATTTACTCAATAGACAACAGTCTCCTTGGTTCCCATGTGCACTGATTGGCCTCCTTCATTAGGAATGAAGGAAATATGAAAATGCAGTTATTCTTCTGTAAGGGTTAGGGAAAATGCCCTCAAAGGGTCACATTCCATTTCATTTTCATTAGTGGTTTGTAACTCTTCAATCAAAGAGTTAAGAGCTGAGTAATCTGAACCAACTCATAGTCAAGGATTTGATCCAGACCAAATTATAAAGCAAATTGCACAGCCACTTTTCTTATTAACATAGGCACAAAGGGATTAACTATATGAATTGACATTCTTACTGTCCCACCCCTTCGTGCCCCAAAAAAAAGAAAAGAAAAATTTTTTTACAAAATGCTGTCTGTTTTGATGGTATCAAACATGGTAGGAAGAGCCTCTTCCTTTAGTTGTTTCCTGTTTGTCAGTTTTGTATCTAGGTGTCAGGTTTAAATTTGGAACATGCAATATGCAGTGAATTCATCTCAAGCAAAAGAAGAAAAAGAAACAAACCTCAGCTCACCCATTTGAAAAACAAATTATAGCTTAATATGTAAAGTAATGTTTCTTTTGCTACTTATTAAAAGCTATTGTACTATAAATGGAATAATTTGCATAATGCCTTGCCAATGAGTTCCATAAATAAATATGGCTATAATTGTGTAGGAATTGTTAGAATAATTTGAAGCTTGATTTTGGGAAATGCTGACATCAAAAAATTAGAAAGTAAAAGTGATGATGAAAAGTGATATATTCCAAATTAGGATAAGTCAAAAGTGAAGCATCACAAGCAAAAACAACGCAAAAACCTCCAAAGAGAATGATAAGAAATGGAAGAACATTCTAGCAGAAAACAAGAAATGCAAAAGCACTGTTCAAATCATATGATTGGCATAGGAAGTCCCTGATACCAAAATGCAGTTCCTTCTTAACAAATATACAGAGAAAAAAGAAGAGAGGGAAGCCCTATTAGACCTTCCCAGTGACTGACCCTGGATAGAGCAAAACACTGAGAGAATTATATCTATGCACCTGCCTAAACCTGCCTAACAGTGCACCTGCCTAAACAGTGGGGAAGATAGCTATGTATGGATTTTCCAGTAGTGTCAATTTATTTATTTTTAATTGTGGTAAAATTAACACAGCAAAATACATTAATCTTAAGTGTATAACACAATTAATTTTTACATATGTATATGCCTATTTAATCATTACCCAAATCAAGATATAAAACATTTCCATCATTTCAGGAGATTTTCTGATGACCCTCTCCAGTCAATTTCTCTCCCCATAGAGGTAGCCCCTACCACAATCCTTATCATCATAGCTTAATTTGCATGTTCTTGAATGTAATTTAAGAGGAATTATATGGAATAATATTAGTGGAATCACAATATTAATTATTATACCCTTTGGGTATGGCTTCTTTTATTGTCAAATGCCATTTGCATTTTTTTCCATTTGGGAATCACTATAAATGTAGCTATTATGAAGATTCTTTAAAAATCTTTTCATGGATATATGTTTTCATTTCTCTTGGGTATATGCTGGGGAGTAGAATTGCCGAGTCATAGGTTGGGTATATGCTTAATTCCATTAGAAACTGACAGCTTTCCAAATTTAGGACTTTGTGATATGTGTTTTTGTATTAGCCTCATTCCTGACCCTACTTTCTGCCCTTGTACTTGATTTTTTAATTTTTCTCACCTTCCAATTAATTTACCTTACTGTTTATCATGAATGATTATATATTTAATTTTTGAGGTGGGAAAGATGACCAACAGCTCAGTAATAGATCACTAATCCATATGTTATGGTGTCCTGGTTATCTATGGCTACATAACAAACCCTCTCAACATTTGGTAGCTTAAAACAAAAGCAATAATTTGTTTTGCTCACAAATCTCCAATTACCACAGGGTTCAATGGGGATAGATACTCTCTATTCTATGCAACACCAGCTGTGGTGTCTCAGTCGAGGCTGGAGTGTTCACTTCTGAGATGGCTGATTCACATGTGCTGATTATCAGAATGGAGCTCTACGAAGCTGTCAGCCAAAGATCTTGACTTCTTTCTATGTGGGCTTCTCCACAGTGTGGCTTGGGCTTCCTCACATCATGGAAGATGGTTTCTAGGAATAAGTATTCCAAGAGAGAGGAAGTGGGAATTCAAATTTCTTAAGGCCTGGACCCAAAACTGAGAAAGGATCATTTCTACTGCATTCTATTGATCAAAGTAGTTATAGAGCCTTACCAGATTAAAGGGAAGGGGTTATGAATATCTACCTCTCAAAAGGAGGAGTGTCAAGCAATTTTCAGTCATATTTAATCCACATTGTATACCCTCTGGCAAAAAATTACTTAAATTCCTCCTCCATGCAAAATATGCTTACTATGTGAGCATATTCCTCATCCTTTTATGGCATCAGGCTGAGGGTCAAGGTATTGAATATTGCCATTTAAATAAGGTCTAGCTTCATATCCTCAGTTGAGGTTCTTTGCTGAGTACATCTCATCTTGATTGCAGGGCCTGTGAATGAAAGAGAACAGTTTTCTTAGGCTACAGTGCTGAGGCAGATATTGGATGACCATTATAGACACAATGTGTCTCTACTGCCACATTCTGATAGCTATGAGTGAGTCCCAGAATCTGGGAAGAAATCAGGAGGTGTGGTTCATTGGGAGACCATCTTTGGAGACTTGATAGCATACATGGTGCAAAAGTAGTACATCACTTGTACACTAATGAGCATTGCAATGTCACTGATCCTTATCCAACCACTTGGTGCTTTTCCAATATCTCAAAAACCCAAGAATTCATAAATCCTTTTCAGATTAAGATATTAGTAGTAATAAATAAACAAATAAGCATGTTCTGATTTTTGATATAAGATAAGATAGTGGCACTATTGATAGAAGTCTTCTCTCTGTTGTGGAATCTTGGGAAAATTATTTAACTATTTTGTACTTCATTTCCCCATCTATAAAATGGGAATAATAATACCAATACAATAAAATTTTTGTAATAATTAAACTTAGATTATAAAATGCTTATTTGAGTGTCTGGCACATAGTAAATATTAACTATAATAATATAAATATTTATTATTAGTCCCCATTTCTATAGGAATCCTATTGCAAAGGAATTATTTGTAACACATAATAAATAAACATGCAGACAGACACAGAGAAAGCACTGTGATCTATTGACCCAAATGATTTTATTTTATGGTTGAACCTCAGATATTTGAATATGGCATTTGTAACTGGTGAGCAGTTACTGTGAGGATATTTCATAGATGGATATAAATCATTGGTCGGTTGCCTCTATGGATGATTATATCTACAGTCAACAAAGGAGTTTGCCTTCAGCAATGACAGGAGACTTTTGATCCAATCAGCTGGAGGCCTTAAAAGGAGAACTGAGAATTTCAGTGTCAGAAAGAATTTCTAACTCTACTTCAGCCAGCCACTTCTCATGGGGAATTCAACATCATCTTTATCAGAGTTTCTAATTTGCAGCCTGCCCTACAGAATTCGGACTTGACAATCCCCACATTTGTATGAGCCAATTCCTGTCAGTTCTGTTTCTCTGGAGTCCCCTAATTAATACAATTTATTCAAATCCTAAATCCTAATCCCTAGTCCTGTGGATATGAACTCACTTGCAAATGGGATCTTCTAGTCCTAACTCTGTGGGTATGGACTCATTTGTAAATAGGGTCTTGTCAGTGATGCTGCTATGGCTGAGCTTTCTTGGGAGATGTTTGGTTAACTTGGGCCTACCAGGCAGGTCAGAATAGGCCTGAGAACTAAATTATCCTAAATCCAAGTGGGGCCATGATGATAAACGATAGCCATCCTTATTCATTGAATGCAGGGTGCACTAGTACGGACTTGGGAATTCAGATTGGGGAAGGATGACTAAATATGAATTGGCCAGCCCGTTTGCAATGTTGCAAAATAGAATCTTAACCAGCAGGCAGATTAGAAACATTGGAATGTTGTTCTTTTTTGTCCAACTGCTTGATTTTTATCTCATTCTCCTACTATCAAAAATCTTAATGGGTTGGCATTTACTTGCCTTGTACAATACCCAAATCAAGAGAAAAACAACAATTTTGGCTATGTTCTTATTATAATGGGAGGCACTAAAAGGCAAGCTTGCTGAATGTCCACACGGACACAATGAATCAGAAATGAATTTCACTTTGCCGAGGAGAATGCTTACACCTACAAATCTCATTCACAGAAAAAAAAGGAAAGCCTATGAAATGGAAGAAACAGTTTCTGGATGAAAAAGTAAGTAAATTTTAGTTCATTTTTAGTATTTGGTATACATCATAGAGAAGACTATTAAGATATTAACACCAATTGCATCACTTTAATGTAGGACAAAGCTAATATTGATGAAGGACTTAGGAATTGTCACCTTTCGTGATGGATTAAATTTTGAGCATACCTTTACTTTAAAAATGAATGTGGTTTCAGATCAACCTCTACCTCTTAATCCAGTTTTTTCATATCCTGCATATCAAGGCTAACAATTCACTGGGATAGAAAAATCACATCCCCCAAAACTTAGTAGTTTTCTAGAGCTGCCTTAACAAAGTACTCAATCTGGGTGGCTTAAAACAACAGAAATTTGTTCTCTCACAGTTGTGGAGGCCAGAAATCTGAAATCAAGGTGTCAGCGGGGTTGGTTCTTTCTGGAATATCTGAAGGGGAAACAGTCCAATGACTTTCTCCTGGCTTCTGGCAGTTGCTGGCAGTCCTTGGCATTCCTTGGTTTCTGGATGCATCACGTTAATCTCTGCCTCCATCTTTACATCACTTTCCTCTCTGTGTGTCTGTGTGTCCTTTTCTGTCCCTTACAAGGATAATCTCATTGGATTCAGGATCCACCCTGATCCAGATCTCATCTCAATCCTTACTTTAATTACATCTGCAAACCCTCTACTTCCAAATAAGGTCATGTTCTGAGGTTCTGGATACTCATAAATTTGGAGGGACACTATTCCACCAAAATTCTAGATGGTGAGTCAGATTACAAATTAACAGATTTCATTGCTAGGGTAAGGGAGTAGCAGCAAAATTGGAAGCTAGCTCAAGAGCTTATTATTATTTTGAGTTGTTAGAATGCCCAGAAGGCTCATTGTATTTAATTAACCTTTCAGAGAACAAGTCTGAAATTTCCGGCATTGTACAATTGAAGTTTCAACAACTTTTCAAGTCCGATACAGGATTTCGGCACCATTTTCTAATTCCATGAAAGACTGACTCCTTGTAATTTGCCTTCACTTCATTCACTCATTTACCACTGAAGATATGTACCAATCCACTCATGAAACAAATCTTGTTATACAGGGAGATCAATTGTTTTATGAAATAAAAGTGTAAATGCAGTTAACATTTTGAAAATGTATCAATTGAAACTACTCCTTGAACTCATTTGACCAAGTTTTTTTTTTTTTTTCCATTTTTTGAAATCACACCTGTGTTAAGACATGCACTCTCTTCCTCTATCTGGTAAGCACAAGGTGTGGGAACTTGTGCAATAGATAATTAATCTCTATTGCTATCTATAGTTTCATAGTTAACACTGTCTTAGCAGAAGTGTGAAAACACATTCACACCTTTGAAAATGGATGATTAACTAATCAAATGACAATATGAATGTTAGACAGAATTACAGAAATGACTGCAAGGCAGAGCTATTTATGAGTATAACATTCTATTTAATTTTTAAGGGTGGATTGTGCAGGGTAATCTGTGTTCCTAAAACAACTAAGCAGAGTCTCAACTTTTTAATTGCATGACTCCTCAAAAAAGCATGAAGAAAATTTCAGATTCTGCCTTAATGAAGCAATTTTTAATCCAAGAGATTAAAGAGGAGAAGATCAAGACCACAGGCAGGGAGAAGCCAGAAAGGCAAATCACATTTAAACAAATAGTCAGTTACTTTTTTTCCCTCTGGACTTTGTCGTTTCCAATTAAATTGCAGAGTAATCTGAATAGATAGTTGACTATTCAATCTGTCACAGCAAGTTCTCTTCTGATAGTCAATGTATAAAAATCCAAACTGGGGGATAGGCACCTATTTTCAGTATTTTGTTAAATTTTTAAGTTTTCCTGTGCTTTCTCTTTAATAAATAATTGGGAAAAGGTAGTGATACCATTGGAGGAATGAAGTTCTAATGACAGAGGTTTAAAATCAGTATTCGATGTACGTTGTACTAAAAAAGTCGTTAGAACAAAAATATTTATCCATGTTTATACTACAAAAACCGAAGTACATTTGTGGCACATATAATTTATTGCTTTATAGTGTAGTATCTTACGGACATCTTAACTTCCCTTATTACACCTGATATCTGGCTACATATCTGACTCATTCCTTCCCCCCTAATTAGCACAGTGATTTATACTAAGTTGGCACTGATAATTGTCTATTCAAGAAATGCTAAATAGTAAATGATGAAGCAAAATTGCTATAAAGTTGCATTTCCATGGAAAAACTTGATTATTTAAAGTAGAAAAAAGCATGATTTTTCAAATCATAAATTAGCCCACACATTAAGTTGTTACAAGGAAAATTAAAATTCTATAAATTAGCAATACTTACCAGCTGTCAACTGTTCAACCTTCTGGTTACTGCTGCCCCATTTTGAATGCATGTATGGGTGTAGGTACATCCCTGTACCTTTTCTCCCACTCCAAGCTGGCTTCTGCCCCAATTCAACACTGAAACCACACTGGTCACAGTCTTTACCAACTTTCTTTATCTTGACTTCTATCTCTCTTCTTGGGAGATTTCATTCACTCCCATGGATTCAACTACTATGTATGTATTTTTATGCATGCAAGTTGAAACACCTAGCCCAAATCTTTCTTCTCATCTTCAGTCCTGTAAACATGCATAAACATATGTATACACACACATACACACATACACACACAGGCACCACTTCTGTCCGCCAAGTCCAGTGTTTCTCTATGTTTCCCTCTCTCAGTGACTGGGGGGCCATCTATTCAGTTACCGAAGGAGAAACCTGGGTGTCACCCTTCACTCTTGCCACTCCCACACCCCCAAAGTTAATCTCTCACCATATCCTATTGGCTCTATCTCTCCAGTACTTTTCAGATTCTTCCACTTCTATACATCCCCACTGCTCTCCCCAGTCTGAGCAACCATTGTCTCACTTCCTGTATTGCAACATCTTACTAGCTGTTCTTTTTGCCTCCAGTCTTTCTCCTTCTGGTCTTTCTCACACTGTATTCAGTGACCCTGCTAACATAGTGGTCTTTAAACTTTTTGCTTACAAATTCCCTATAGAAATTTTTCAAAATATATGTATCCTCATATTCATTTTTAAGTTGACATTAAATTATTTTACTCTGTTTAATTACAAATGATGGAATATCCAGTATAATGTAAAAACTGACACAGAAAAATTAGAAGTCATGTTCTCTTTTGAATGCATCCAATGGGATCTAAATATACATGAACAAACTCTTCCCTAACAGTTGATAATTTTACAATTTTTTTTCTTGAACTTGTATTCCCACTATGCTTTCCCCACAGAATTTTATCATAGCAGAATACTTTTTAGCCTTTTATTGATTATTCTATCACACTGCAGAAAAAGCATAGACATAAACTGAAATTTTTGTTTATTTCCCATGGACATATTGCCCTAAGTATTAAATAATTTCTTCCAACTGGAATATAACTTATGAAAACAATATAAATATATTGCATATTTAGAAAAATAACTATTAAACATAAAAAGTAAAATTTTATAAGAAAAGAATCTCAATGAGAGGGATGTCATTTTTTTCTATCCGCTTATATGTCTGGGGACAAACATTATTTTTCAATGAGACAGCATTCAGCATAAATTCTGTACCCATGTTTTGTTCTGCTAGATATTATTTTTGAGAAGTTTTGTTTCCATAAATAAGTAAATGGGCCAGGAAGGAATTTTATTATAGCAATGACAGTCAATTCATTAAACTCTTTCCCAGTAATATGCCAAAAATCACATGACATGTTTTTTAAAATCATTTTACAATGATCAGCTGAGAACTCTATTAGATCCTCCTTCTGTCTTTTGGAAAGTAAACAATTAGATACCTCTAACTTGTGAAAGGATATTTTACTAGTCATTAGTTGTTTTTTTTACTTTCTCAGTGTCTAAAATGTGTACCAAAATATCTTTAGGAACATTTATCAAAGAACTTGATTAGATCCTCCTTCTGTCTTTTGGCAAGTAAACAATTTGATATCCTTTAACTTGTGGATGGATCTTTCATTAGGCATTAGTGTTTTTTACTTGCTCAGTGTCTAAAAAGTGTACCAAAATATCTCTAGGAAAATTTATCAAATGACAATTAATTTTACTTTTTATTCTTTCATTTAGTGGCACTTTTATTTCTGGCTGTTAAAATTAGTCAAAAACAGGCTTAAATACATATACATATATTTACAAACACACATGTAAATATTTCATGTTAGAATATTTCCTATTATCAATGAAAAACAAAAAAAGACCTATATATTTGTGCCAAAGTTCAGTTTTTTAGGTCATATCAAGATGCTCTAAAAATCATGACAGGGAAAAAAAAATGGGCACTGGAGAATTATTATATATAGATAGATAGTAATGTGATTGCATGGTGAAAACAAAGAATTAGAGCAACATATGCACACTTGAAACAGTGGAATTAATCTTAATAAACTGCTGCTAGTTTTAAATTCAGGGCATTAGATTAATCTGCTTTGTGGAAGTTAATAGCTAATAGAAGAGAAAACTTTTCCATGTATTAATGGTTGCTATTCTGTGCATTATTTAGAGTAGAATCCACAACCTATTTCTTTTAAGTTATTCTCACTGTTCTAAATACTTGGTAGGAATGAACAGATGTCTAAAGACATTCTCAAGTGACAGAGTATAGGAGACTTGGTTTAAATAAAAAGCTATGTGGAGGAACCTAAGACGGTGGCTAGGTGAGACAGGGCAAAAAAAATCTCCATGAAAAATACTAGATAAAAACCAGAAGGTGACCCAGAATACCGATTTCAGCAATGCGCCAGCTGGACAAGGTCTGCTAGAACCACAGGGGCTGTACACTTGGTGAAACCGGGAGTCTGCATTCTGAAACGAGTGAGTAAGCCAGCTGAAAGACCCGCAGCCACACTGCGGTGTGGGGAAGCTGGGGGTTGGCATTGGAGACAGACTGGTTCTTTTAAAAAAAAAAAAGTGAAAAACCCAGGAGCTGCTGCAGTTGTGACAGTGGGAACTGCGCAGTGAAGCATGGCAAGAGCGGGCTGAGCCAGCTTCTCAGTGTCTGGCATGGAGGATAGCCTGCTGCAGATTCCCTCAGGGCCAGGGGAGCGGAGGGGAGAGCTGGAAGGAGAAAGAAACCCCACTGCTTACAGCTGGCTCCCCGGCAGGCTAGAGACACTCCTGCCAGGGGCCATGCCCACAGCCCAGAGCCACACCAGTTGTCCCGGAACTGGGAAGGAGAAACTGTGTGTGGGGGGGGGGGTGTTGAGACGCCCCGTTCAGCCGTCTTTGCATCAGGCTGAGAGCGCCCCTGCACGGACTGGCAGCCCGGGGCTTCCCTTGAGGTACAGCATGCACTTGTGACATAGCACAGCCTTCCCTCAGCAGAGGTCCTGGAAGATCACAGCTGAGAAAGGGGGCCCACTCAGAAAACCCAGGGACGCTACATCAATGCCAGTGGTTTGTGGGTCAGTAACAGAGAGGGACTGGGGCAGAACTGAAATGAAGGCTTAGACTCTTGGCAACAGCCTTGAATCACTGGGAACACCTGGGAGGTTTGAATATTAAAGCTGCCCTGCCTCCCTAACCACCCAGATACATGCCCCACATTCAGGGCAGACAGCACCAACAACACACCCAAACTAAGTTCACCAACTGAACCCCACAATAATCATTTCCCCACATACCACAGGGACAAAGTTGAGGAGAACTGACTTGAGGGGTATAGGTGACTCGCAGACACCATCTGCTGCTTAGTTAGAGAAAGTGTACGCCACCGACTTGTATTTCTGAAAAATTAGATTGGTATTTTTTTTTTACAACTTGAAAGAACCCTATCAAGCAAAGCAAATGCCAAGAGGCCAAAAACAACAGAAAATCTTAATGCATATGATAAAACCAGATGATATGGAGAACCCAATCCCAAAGACCCAAATCAAAATATCAGAAGAGATACAGTACCTGGCACAATTAATCAAAGGACTACAATCAAGGAATGAGAACATGGCAAAGGATATAAAGGGCATGAAGAAGAGCATGGCACAGGATATAAAGGACAAGAAAAAGACCTTAGAAGAGCATAAAGAAGCAATTGCAAGAGTAAATAAAAAATAGAAGATCTTATGGAAATAAAAGAAACTGTTGACCAAATTAAAAAGATTCTGGAAACTCACAGTACAAGACTAGAGGGAGCTGAACAATGACTCAGTGTCCTCAAGGACCACAGAACAGAAAATGAAAGAACAAAAGAAAGAATGGGGAAAAAAATTGAAAAAATAGAAATGGACCTCAGGGATATGATAGATAAAATAAAACATCCAAACTTAAGACTCATTGGTGTCCCAGAAGGGGAAGAGAAGGGTAAAGGTCTAGAAAGAGTATTCAAAGAAATTGTTGGGGAAAACTTCCCAAACCTTCTACACAATATAAGTACACAAAGCATAAATGCCCAGCGAACTCCAAATAGAATAAATCCAAATAAATCCACTCTAAGACATATTCTGATCAGACTGTTAAATACTGAAGAGAAGGAGCAAGTTCTGAAAGCAGCAAGAGAAAAGCAATTCACCACATACAAAGGAAACAACATAAGGCTAAGTTGTGACTACTCAGCGGCCACCACGGAGGCGAGAAGGCAGTGGCATGACATATTTAAAATTCTGAGAGAGAAAAATTTCCAGCCAAGAATACTTTATCCAGCAAAACTCTCCTTCAAATTTGAGGGAGAGCTTAAATTTTTCACAGACGAACAAATGCTGAGAGACTTTGCCAATAAAAGACCTGCCCTACTTCAGATACTAAAGGGAGCCCTACCAACAGAGAAACAAAGAAAGGAGAAAGAGATATAGAGAATTTTAACAGACATATATAGAACCTTACATCCCAAATTACCAGGACACTCATTTTTCTCTAGTGATCACAGTTCTTTCTCCAGAATGGACCATATGCTGGGACATAAAACAAGCCTCAATAAATTAAAAAAAAAAATCAGATATACTCAAAACACATTCTCTGACCACAATGGAATAAAAATAGAAGTCAATAAATTTTTGAATTGTAACTCCACTATTTACTTCCTACATGATATAAAATACACAAATTCTAATGACAAATCAGTGGTTTTCAACTCAATGTAAAATATGCAAATTTTGACAAGCACTATATAAAGGTGGGGGAATGGAGGAGTATAGGAACATAGTTTATGGGTCCTATTGAAGTTAAGTTGGTATCAAAGAAAACCAAGATTGTTATGGATTTAAGAGGTTAATGTTAAGCCTCACAGTAAACACAAAGAAATTATCAGAGAATATGACCATAGAGATGAAAAGTAGAGTATAGGTTAAGAGAAATGGTGGAAGGGGCAATGGGGAGTTAAGAAATGAGTGTAGGGTTGCTGTTTGAGGTGAAGGGAAATTTCTAGTAATGGATGGTGGGAGAGAGATAGCATTACAACATTCTAAATATGATTAATCCTGCTAATGGAATGCTAGGGAGGGGGTAGAATGGGACGATTTAGGCTGTATATATGTTTCCACAATTGAGAAAAAAAAAAAAAGGCAGTCTAAATAGATGACGATTGAATGCCAAGGATGACCCTGGATGGGATCTGAGGACGGAGGACAGGAGGCTCAAAGGGACACAGTTGAGACCTAAGGGGGGAAAAAAACAAAAAGGAAATATAGAATGTAAGCTTTGTATCAATGTTGAATCTCTTATACTTCTTAGCTGTGTTTAATGGGATTGCATAAAAGAATGTTCTTGTTCATGGGAATTGTATGTGTGAATTATAGTGTTTGTTCAAGGATGTGACCAGCTAGCTCTCATATGTTCAGAAGACAGAGCAATAGATGATGGATGATAGATAGGGAGGGAGGGAGGGAGGGAAAGGGATGGAGGGAGGGAGGGAAAGAAATAGCAGTGTGACAGCATGTTAAAGTTGGTGGATTGGAGTATCAGGGGAGGGGGTCAGGGTATGCTGGAGTTCTGTGTATGGGGTTTGTATTATTTTTGCAACTGTTCCTATAACTTTGAATTTATTTCAAAATTAAAAAAAAAAGCTATGTATTTATAATATTCAATAATCTCTTGGAAAAAGTAATGAAAATTTCTCCACAATCTGAATAAAAATATAAAACACAAGTTATCTTTGTTATATGTTCCTTTTACTGAAGCTATAAAACCTGTTGAAACTAAATCGAGTATTTTCTACTTCTTACCCTTGTAAGCCTGGCAAATTACACAGCTGAAAAGTAATAAATGAGAGAACTCACCAAGCTTTTTTTCAGTATTCGGGAGAATGAAAATGTCCAGAGGAGATATGCTGTGTTGTCTGTTCTTATTTCCTAACATGCTTTTTTACAATCTTGAATGTTCCAATTCTAAAACAGATAGATAAAGCAGGAAACGTTACTTTGAGTTGTTGCTTGTAAGAAATAAGTTACCATTTCTTAAATGTTTTCGACCAAAATTCTCTTTCTTTGCTCTCACCAAACTCTCCTCAGGAGGATTGCATTCTTTGATAGTAATTCAGGGATGAAAATTGTTAAGAAAAAATTATCATTACTCCTGCATCCTCAATCTACAACATATCTGAATTTGAAATATCCTAATATCCATTTCTGATATCACACTCTGCCCTTAATATAAATATTCTTAAAGTAAGGAAAGATCTCAAGTCCTACATGTGCATTTATGGTATCTTGATAAGAGGAGTCTTTACCTCTTCAATTCAATATTTTGAATTGTCCATTTATTTGATGCCCTGGGACAACTCTCCAGAGCAAAATTCAGAATGTGTGAGAATTTTTACAAATCTTTTGTAAAGATGGAGAAGAACAATTTTGATAGGGTAAGGAAAAGGAAAGCCACATGATGCTTTGACCACCTAAAATTGATTATTTCAACTGTTCATGCCTGTGATTTCTTGGGTCCCAAGGGGCGAGCCTACCTCGGTTTGAAGTCTTTTGTTCTAAAACATCATCTCATGTCACTTCACTGCTTAATTGTTAAGTGGTCCTCATTTGCTCTCAGTTCAAGGCCAGTCCCACTGATGTTACTGACAAGACCCTGAGTCATCTTCTGCCTTTGTGTGCAATCTCCTTTCTTAGCTTTGCACTTAAACATCATCCAGACGGACTTCTTTAGGTTTTGCAAACCTTCAAGGTTTTCTTTTCTTCGGAGTCTTTGTACATGTTTTCCTCAGCCTAGAACACTTTTCTATCTTCTCTTCTGTTTTCTTAGCTGGTTTACTCCTACTGATCTACATTTTATGTGGCGGTTCCTCTGGGAAGCCTTTCTGTACTTCCCGCCTCCACCTCCACCCCAACCGGGACTGGATTAGGGAACCCTCCTACATGCAGTGTACTGTTATTGCTACCTACCATACTGTCCCCATCCACTTATAGACCCTATTATAATAATTAAAAAGCTTGCTTGTAGACATGAGCACCTTAGCCATGTTTTATTCACCACTGTGTATGCAATGTCAATGCCTAGCATATCCTAGATATTCAATAGTGGGCATAGTTTTTCATCAGACATGCCAGAATGTACATATTCAAATAAATCTCGGTCTTCAAAGCAATTACTTAAGCAAACTAGCAGTATATTCCACTGCTCAAACAGTTAGCAACCACCCAATAGGAAGCATTACACAAACCAGTTTTAATGATCCCAGAAACACTTGTCAAGAACTCTGATCTCAGGTTCAACTTTGCCATGGATTCATTTTCCATTGGGCAAGTCATCTAGGGTCTACCTGTCCCTCTACTTCAAAATCCTTCTTCCCAGTGTTTTATTGTAATTAATGCAGACAGTAGCCAAACTCATCTATGGGCCATGAACAAAGATTGAGATGCCTCTTGTAAACTGGGATACTTAGTGGGCAACTGAGTTTTCCATGTGTAAATTGACCAGGTATCAGTTCTCTTTGCTTTTCTTTGTTGTTGTTATTTGAATTTGATCCCTTCATTATCAAGGGAAAGTAAGTTGATAAAACTTCATCAGTTCTTTGTCTATTATTTAGTAATTCTGGTAAAAAGTTTAGTGTTGAAGAGAAAGTGGGCAATAAAATGAAATTGAAGTCCTTAGATTACTTTGGATTTCATGAAAATTAGGCTTCATTCTTCCCAATTAAAGTAGTAAACTATTAATGTCATATCTATGAGAGTTTCTATGGAAACATTACCTTGGAATCCTGATGATCTTATCAATATGTCATATTGGTGTGTTTCTGTGTTTTTTTAAATCCCTACATGTTCCATAAATGATGAAAATCAGCTTTTAAAACATGTAAATGAGGTAATTCAAAATTGAAATGTACATAAGCCTGTAAAAAAGAAGGAAAATAAGAGACACACCAGGGACCTTGGCTGAGTTAACTAACAAAGTTTAGCAACTAAAATTCTACAAGTTGCCTGGTCACCAAGATACGACAGGAAATTCATTCTATAACTCAGTTCTGAGCTTAAGAAAAGCACACCTACAAACTTGTTCTTTCCTAGACATACTATTCTTCTATCCCCATCAAGTCATAGGTTAAATTTAACACTGATATTCCAAAAATGTCAACATAGTTTATATCTTCTATAGTCATTGCCACAGTATAAATTTACGGAATTTTAGGTGATCTGGAAGTTTGGGTTACAGGACCTATTTTATCTTGTTGTTCCCTTAGACACTAACAAAGAAATGAATGCAAGAATTTTATTTTCTTCTTAATCGACAGGTTAACATCATGGTAGTCAATTATTAATAGTTATGAGTGTGCAAAACATTCATCAGTAGAATGAGCTAAGGTAAAAAATAAAAACCTTTTTTTAAAGGGATCTGCAACAAATATGGCTTTTGACCTTTATCATCTATTTAATGTGAGTGGTGGGTACAGGAGTATCTATACGTTTTTATGTAAAATATTTCATAGTAAAAAATACATTCAGATTTTGAATTGTCTAAACTAGTGGAAATTGCAAAAAAAAATTGAGGAATTTATTTTCTTTTATGGTCTTTGTATAAATGAAGAAAAAACTTGGGAAATTTGCTAATTGTCAATATTAATATTATACAAGGAATGACACAAAATGTTTATTAGATACACCTTCTCAAATCAATAGTGTTTCTTTATTACTGTAGAATCAAGTTGAGTCTCTAAACAAGGGGTGTGTAAATCATGGGACAAAAAATATATTTTGTCCTGGACAAAAAATAAAGCACCTCAGAAACATTTTAGGGCTTTGTTTCACTCTTCCTCTAAAGAATCACTTCTTTCTGAAATTCTCTGTAAAAGAATGAATTGGGGCTCCAGAGGATAGTGATAAGTGGGAAAGAGTGAGTGAGTTTATAAAATCAGACACAACTGGCCTGGGAGTTTGGAGATTAACCTGTGGAAAATCAAGAGTCACTGAAGATTTTTCAGTAAGTGGTATGATAAAGAGATGAGGGTTAAGAGGTATAATTAGGCTGAGGTTCTTAGAATGAATTGAATAGAAGAAAGTCTGAAAGCTTGATAGAGCTGGGAGACTACAAAAGTAGTCCCGGTATGAATGGGATAAGGGTCTGCAGGGAGATGGTGACTATGAGGAAGGAAAGATATATGGAATTACAGAAGGTAATTGAATTTGGGGAATGAAATGCAAAACTTAGGTTCAAAGATGATTCAGTTCTCTTGTATGGGTTGAATGGTAAGAATATTGACAGAAATAAGGATACCAGACAGTTTCCAATGTAAAAGTTTGAGGTGTCAATTGACATCAAAATTTAAGTATTCTATAGGGAGCTCAAGGTACAAACCTGAAATCTGAAGGAAATTAGAACTAGAGAAATACCTGGTGACCCCTCCAAATACGATGCAATAAGTCCTCTGAGAATGGATAAGTTCTCTGAGAGAAAGACCACGAAGTCCAGAGCTCTCAAGATCAAACGTAATGGAACAGTCAAGGACTTAGCAATAGAAGAGGGCTAGTCAGAGAGATGGGGGGAAAAAGCAGAGTTAGTGGGAGAAGTAAGTAAGTATAGTTTAAATCTGATCAGAGAGAAAAACCTCCAAAAGGAAATATGGGAGTGGGGGGAATAAAGGGGGGTGGTGGGCAACAGTGTTGCATGCCAAAGAGAGACTGAAAATGAGTCCTGAGAAAAGGTCTTCAATTTCAGAATGTGTTCATGGAAACAACAATTTGAATAATTTCCTATATCTCTCATCTCTTGACAACAAATCTCCTGTTAGTGAGTGTGACTCTCTTTTGCACAGTAGAAAGCACACATTCCCCAAGGAATGGAGCTTCTCTGGCCCCTTCCAATATCCTTTCTAGGAACACCACTAGAGTGTGACCAGGCACTTAAGTGTGCTGCCATTCCTCTTGGAACTGCTCCAAAGAGCAATTCACTTTACTTGAACAGTAAATATGATCATTTATGACCACTTCTCATTTCCTAAGAGTAAGTCCATGGGTTCCTAAGATACTTTGGGATTCACATATTACAAAAGTACTGCTACAGAGCATCTAACATTGATTGACCACCAACTGTGTGCCATATACTGGCTAACATTTTCATAATTATTTCCTTATCTGACAACAGTGCTGCAAATTGGGCATTATTGGATGTCATTTTTACTCATTTTTGGGTAAAATCTCAAAATTTTTATTTCCCCATGGCTTTTAAAACTGAAAAGTTGGCCCATACTTGGACCCAGAAGTCAAAGAATCAGAATTAGAAAAGCATTTCAACACTAAGAATAATATTTCTTGGGCCACAGTCACCTGTTCTTCTGGGTTGCTACCAGTAATTATTTGAAATTACAAATTACTGGGAATTTCATCTAGCAGAGACGGGGTTGAGCTCCTTATATGAATGAGAAATACCATGATCTCTGAGAATAAGGAATATTTTTCTGAATCAGTTCATTTGGTCCAAGTGCAATTAAAACTTCTAATTTTAAACTTGAATAGTGGTTTAGCTATTATCTCCTGCATCTAGTTCATCAGAAGTTGGCAGTTTCTTCTTTTATGTATTTAACCTGCTTAGCTTATGGGGGGAACTATGCTACTAAGTAAAAATAATCTACAAATTGTAGACAGTGTATTTCACCCTAAAAGTAAATAGGGCATGTAATTTTTCAAGGTGAATAATTTCTATAATTGGAATACTATATTATTTATTATAATTAATGAAGGGTTGGGTTATTCAGCCCTTCTGAAAATCCAGTTTATGCTGCCCTCTCAATGGTAAGCTGAAGAGGCCGTCATTAACAATATTTCACAGGTGGGTTGCGATTGAACGTTTTTTATTTCTTTCTTGTTCTGCACAAACTTTTTCACCCTTTTATGACTTCAGAGAGTAATAATAAATACTTTGAAGCAGAAGTAAAGTATAGGATGTCATATCCTTTGTTCCATGCAAGCCTCAAGTTTTAAAATGAATGAAAGATTGAATGAATGGTTTAAGTATGAAAGGAAGCCAATGAAAAAGTGTTGATGGGTGGGCACTAGGGAAAAGAGACGGCAGATAGGGAGGCTCAAGCAGAGACATCCCTCCAGATTGTAGTAATGGCACCTGGATGGCTAGATATTTGGGTCGTTAGTCTAATGGCTGTTTCAAAGTTCAGGAATCGGTGAGCAAAAGTAGAACAAGCAAAGTGGCTGGGCTATTCGGGTAGGAAGTGAAGACCGGGGAGGTGGAAAAGCTAGTCTGAACCTCAAGAAGCAAATGTATAAAACAGAGCAAAGGCTGGAGGGAATAGGCAAGAGCATGCTCAGCAAAGCCTGGGATGGAGTTCAGCTACATAAAAGCTAATGGTGGGGCGGCAGGGGGTGCACATCGCGGGAGAATCTTAGCGAGCGTCTCTCCTTTTGGGGCTTATGCGGCCCTGTGTGACTGGAAGGGGAAATGGAGCAAGAAGCCGAGCCTGAAGGGCAGCCCTAAGCCCTCTGACAGAGGTTCCCACGCTTTTGGCGCCCGGAGCTTCCTCCTCCAGACAGAGTGCGGTCGAGTGCCCCAATGACCGAGCCGCGCGAGTGGAAAGGCTGCTGAGGCCCAGCGCTACGGGCTTCCGCTTGCCCCAAGAATGGAACAGGGGAGCCTTGAGAGACCCCGGCTCTAGGTGCGAAAAGCCCCGCATGGCAAATGTGCAACACCAACATGTCTTGTCTACTGATGGTGCTGTAAGCACCTCATAGATTCCTGCATCGGAACAAGAGGGTTAGACCAAAGCCGTTGCTTTTGAAGTTGTTGAAGTCTGTTGGTGCACAAAAAAGACACAATGAAAGAGCTAGGAACTAAGAGACAAAGGGAAACGCTGCAGGAGTTCTTCATTATTTTATACTATGGACCTATTTGGCTGACTGGTTATATTTTATCTTGGCCAGTATATTATGGCTAAACGATTATATGATGAGCAAACAACATATTGTATATTGTTCAAATGATCTTCTAGGGGATTTGTTTGAAGTGCCAAGCTTCTCTGTGAAAGAGCACAGGAAAATGTATACAATGATCTACAGAAACTTGGTAGTGGTCAATCAGCAGGAGCCATCAGATTCAGGCACATCTGTGAGTGAAAACAGCTGTCACCTTGAAGATGACAGTGACCAAATGGACCCTGTGCAAGAGCTGCAGGAAGAGAAACCTTCATCCTCAAATTTGATTTCCAGACCAACTACCTCATCTAGAAGGAGATCAATTAGTGAGACAGAAGAAAATTCAGATGAATTAGCTGGTAAACGACAAAGAAAGCATCACAAATCTCACAGCATTTCCCCTTCATTTGATGAAAGCCTTGCTCTGTGTGTAATAAGGGAGATATGCCGTGAAAGAAGCAGTAGCAGTGAATTGACAGAGACGCCATCAAATCTGGATCTTGATGCTAGTATAAGTGAACATTCTGGTGACTGGTGGGATCAGGATTTAGTTTCAGATCAATTCAGTGTAGAATTTGAAGTTGAATCTCTAGATTCAGAAGATTATAGCCTTAGTGAAGAAGGACAGGAACTCTCAGATGAAGATGAAGAGGTATATCGAGTTACTGTATATCAGGCAGGGGAGAGTGATACAGATTCATTTGAAGAAGATCCTGAAATTTCCTTAGCTGACAAGTGATGAATAGTCAAGTGAATAATCAAGTGAATCCTCCCCTTCCACCGCAGTGCAACAGATGCTGGGCCCTTTGTGAGAATTGGCTTCCTGAAGACAAGGAAAGGATAAAGGGGAAATATCTGAGAGAGCCAAACTAGAAAACTCAACACATGTGCAAGAGGGCTTTGCTGTTCCTGATTGCAAAAAAAAAAAATGACCGTGAGTGACTCTAAAGATTCATGTGTTGAGGAAAATGATGGTAAAATCATGGAAGCCTCCCAATCCCAAGAAAGTGACTGTTCTCAGCCATCAACTGATAGTAGCATCATTTATAGCAGTCAAGAAGATGTCAGAGAGTTTGAGAGGGAAGAGACACAAGATAAAGAAGAAAGTGTGCCAACATTCTTTTTTACTTCAATTGCTCTGTTTCACTCTAATTTTTATTATTATTTGTGTGTGTGTGGTAATGAAAATGTCAAAAATAAATTTTAGTGATGAATGCACAACTATATGATGGCACTGTAAACAATTGAATGCACGCTTTGTTTTGTATAACTGCATGGTATGTGACTATGTCTCAATAAAATGAATAAATGAAAAAAAAAGAAGAAAGTGTGGAATCTAGTTTTCCCTTTAATGCCATTGAACCTTGTGTGATTTGCCAAGGTCAACCTAAAAATGGTTGCATCATCCATGGCATAACAGGACATCTTATGGCATGTTTAACATGTGCAAGGAAGCTAAAAAAAATGAAATAAGCCCTGTCCAGTATTTTGGCAACCAATTCAAATGATTGCGCTTATTTTCCCAAGATGACATGTCTATAAAAGTAGAATGACATATTTCTAACTACATAACCCTAAACATTTAGACAGTTATTTTGACAACATGAAATTTATTTTTGTTTTTTTACATATATTAAAGTGAGAAAGTTCATGTAGATTTCTCGGTCCATGTGGATTTCTTTCCTTTATTGTGATTTACCTACTTGGAGAAGAGGTGGGGGTTAGTGAATATTCACTTCCTTTTAGGAAAATTTCACTTCTGTTTATATTTTATATTTGGGTTTTAATGTAATTTGAACTGGATATATAGCTCATCCTTTACTCCCACCCCACATATTTTAAATAATTTCCGATTTTCTTAAATGAGAAGTATCTAATTTTAAAAAATATATAAATAGGAATTTAAATGTAACTTATTTAGTACCTTTTTTATAGGGAGATAAAGTTTGTGTGAAAGATTTAATATTTAAATTTTAGATACTCTTAAACCTTCTGAATGTAACTACCAAGAAACTGGTAGTTACATTTGGTGCTATAGAAGTAGAAATGGACTACTTATTCTCCAACCTCTTTGGTATAGTAAGGGAAATGTAGTGATGCTGTTGGGACATAAGAAAAAATTGGAGTAGAGACTATAAGTTCTATATAATGCTAAATTTCTTGAATTTGATATCTGTACTTAAGGTGGTTACATAAATGAATATGTAAACTTATGTGAATATCCTTGGTTACATAAGTGAATATCCATGTTCTTAGAAAAAGTACATGGAAGAATTGTGTTCAAGGAGCATGATGTATAAAACCTACTCTCAAATGTTTAGAAAATAGATTAATAGAAATACAGATAGATAGAATGATATGGCAAATGTGGCAAGACATTAAAAGTTGGTGGATCTGGCTTTCTGGCCGGGAGATTTGTAGGAGTTCTCTGTACAGTGTTTGTATTATTTTTGCAACTTTTTTGTAAGTTTGAAATTATTCCAAAATAAAAATTTTAAATTAATAAAAAAAAAGAACAACTAACACCCAATTGGGACAGGAATTATGCTGAACCTCAGAACAGTTGCAACTATGGGTTCAAATTCCATGTGGACTTTCTCAGTCTCTAATGCCTGTATCTCTTTCACTTGCACATTACCCCTTTTCTCTCCTTGTAGACAGCTTTGTCTAAGCAGCAGAAAACTTGCCTATTAATGGCTTCTAATTTTTGCATTTTATAATTTCATTTTCAGGAGACAGACTGACATGCTTAGGCCCCAATCCAAAAAAAATCCTAGGGAAGAGTTTCATTGACCCATTTTTGGTCAGGTATATAGTTTTGGATATATTGAATATCGTTAAAGAGAAATTTCATGTAAGGACATGAGGACACTGGTGAAATCATGTAATCCAAAAGAAGAGTAGGTCGCTGAGTAGGCAATGTCAGAAATGTGTCTCCTATTCCAACTGAGGGGTTGTCCTGACCAGAAAATTTATCTTAAAGCATGTGGAGTCTAGAAGCACTCCTAGCAAAATATCAGAAAAAAAACAATAGAGCCTGAATTAAGGCAGGAGTTGGTGACAGGGAGGAGAAGGATAGAAGTGACATGAAGGAGAAAAAAGCAGTGGGCCATGCACTTGTATTAGTCTCACATAGGGGTGCCCTTACATTCATTCACTAATAGTCACTTTTGCAACAAACATTTATAATGCCGGGTGCCAATTCCTATGAGAGGCACTGGGGTTGCAATGGTGCATAAGACGCAGTCTCTATCCTCAAAGAGCAGTACCTCATTTTTACAGGAAAACTTTCATCCATGCCTTCGGATCCCTGACTCCTTGATACAGAATCTGGTCAATGGAATATTAGCATAAGCCCTCTTCTTTACAGTACATCAAGGCCTGAGTTTTGGGAGCTCTTGATCTGGACTACTGTTTGGTGTCCAACTGATAAAGATAACAGAATCAATGGCATGGAATCGTTTTGTTTGTGCTTAGCACTAGTGAAAAAGCTATGAAACTTGAAAGCAATTCCCAACATTTGTTTGTGTCCCCTGCTTCTTATCTGTTTGGTTCCAAATAATAGAGGCCAATCTATTTATATCAATCACATTCAGGGTTTGTGATGGTTAACCCACGTATAATCTATACAGCATAACGCTCACTTAGATTTCACTTGTCTTTCTCCTGGTGAATATCTACTCATTCTGTGAGCATTTATATGCTGTCTTTTGGAAACCAAATTAATTTCTCCCTCCTCCAGAGTCCCACATCATTTTCTATCAGATAGGATAGTAATTATTTTTTTCATCTGTCTCTCTTCTTCTAGACTCTGACTTCCTTGAGGGCAAGAGCCTTCTCTTATTTATCTTTCTTTCCCAAGGAATCAATATAGTACATGACAAATTGTAGATTGCCAGATTTTGGAGGAGGAGTGGATGCTGAATTCAGGATAATTATCCTCTGTCAGATTAACAGTGCGGAGATATTTGTTGTAAGTCACTGAAGTTTTCACTGACTTTATTTACTCTAATGAGCAAAAGTTCCCTGAGATGTTTTCAGTGCAGCTGGCCATCTAACTAGGAATATCACTGATATTTCAGACTCAGTACACAAAAAATCACTATGTTTTTTTTTTATTTGTCAAGTCTGTCAGAATTTTGACAAATTCTGCAAAGGGTCATAGCATCTACACAAGCCCAAGATATGAGAAATCCAATTAAAGTCATGTCATAATACTATTTTTTTTTGGGAATAAGAGTATCTGAACCCAGAAAAAAATCGTGGTCTGTCTCAAAGGAGGTCATCCAGAAAACAATACACAGTAAAAACAAAACACAAAATAGAAAGCCTTCTGCAGAGGTGAGAGGTGATTTTTTCACACTTTTTTTTCTCACCTGATAGAGAGGTGATAGGGCACAGTGTTAAATCTCCTTTGTTCATTTGAGGGTGGTTCACATAATGCTGATTTAAACATATTGTTACCTAAATTTCAGTCCTGAAGGCAGAGTAGCTCTGAACTGTTGGCCTAAAAGATCTGAATATAGTATAATGACAGCTGAAGAGAACAATTTTCAAAGTGAAAATAGAAGATCTAAAGGAAAATTATCACAGTAACAATGGCTACAATTTATGAACAGCCTACTGTATACCAGACACCACTCCCAGTGTTTGCTATAGGTCATCTTTAATACTAAAAACAGTCACGCAGGAAGGTATTCTATTTCTACAGTTGAGGAAATTGAGGCTCAGGAGGATACATGATTTATCAAACATCATATTGGAAGTAAGAAAGCAGATATATAGATATATACAACAACATGGGCAAATTTCATAGCCATAACATTGAGCAAAAGAAGCCAGATATGAAAGACTACATGGTGCATGATTATATTTACATAAAATTCCAAAACAGGCAAAACTAATCAATGTTTCTAGAAGTCAGGAGTATAGTTACTTCTGTGGGGTAGGGTTTGACAAGAAGGGGACATGAGGGAACCTTCTGGGTTATGAGAAATGTTCTATATCTTGATCTGGATAGTATTTTGGAGGTGTATACATGCATAAAAACTCAATTGGCTGCACAAAAATTTGTGCCCTTTATTGTTTATAAATTATATCTCAATGTAGAAGTTAAAAAGCAAAAGTAGGGGGAGAAGGAGTTAGCATTTACCTCTTGTTTAGTTCCAAAGGCCCTATCTTTCCACTACACAGTCTTTTGCAATCAGTTTCAAGTTTCAATGTTAAAAAGACTCTTCATCATTTTGTTGGGATAATGCATAGAAAAATCTGCACAAGTAATTTAATAAACTATTGCAAATAGTTTAATATAGCTGAAATCGCACAGTACAGGGAGGCTTATGATGCAAGGATAATGTAGTAAGCTGGGACTGATTTATAAAGAATTTTATGAGCCTTGTTAAATGGAAGAGTTTAGAATTTATTTACATGGGGAACCACTGAAGAATTTTATTTAATAAATTTTATGATAATGTTTGCTGTTGTTCGTGAAATGGATTTGAGAGATTGGATAGGAGGAGGAAAAGCCTAGAAACAGTTTGGAGGCTATTGTAATAATCTATGCAAAAGTGAATAGATCTTGGACTAAGAGTTGTTACAGTGTGGCTGGTAGATGAAATAAACTTATATTAAGTAAGTAGAATTGAGTGGATGTTGTAATTAATGGGATGTGGGGAATGAGGGACCCACAGGAACTGATTGAGGTAGATAGGTGGTGTCTTGGTTTGCTAGGGCTTCTATGACAAATACCATAAAATGGGTTGATTAAAGAACATAATTAATTGTTTCACTCTTACAGTGTCCAAAATCAAGGTCTCAACAGGCCATGCTTTCTCTCTGAGTCTGTAGCATTCTGGTGCTCGCTTGCTGGTAACCCTTGGGGTTCCTTGGCTTGCATCTCTCTGTCTCTGTCACATGGCAATTTGCCTCATTATCTGGCTTCTTATGACTTTTGACTTCTACTGACTAACTGCATCTGAATTTCTTCTGCCTTATAGGGACTCCTGTTATATGGATTAAGGCTCTAGATGATTCAGTTTGGCCTCATCTAACTAGAATCTTTAAAGATCCTATTCACAAAGGAGTCCGCACCTTACCTAATAATAACATCTTCAAAGGTCCTATTTACAAATGGGTTCACACCCACAGGCTTTTGTGAGGGACATGATTCAATCACCAATTATAGGTGGACTGATCCCAATTAAAGCAGTCCCTCTTCAACCATCAGGAAATAAGGGACAATGTATATTGCTCTGGGGAGATGCTAAAGCTAGGCAAGTTGTTAGGACAGTAGCCAAGCGAGTTGGGATCCACAGAAGGATTCTAGTTCTTGTTAAGAATTTGAATGTCAACCTGGACCAAAATGTGTTTATATGGAGAGGGCACAGGCCACGGGGGTGGGGCTAAATCATGCAGCTCAGAAAGCAGGCAGGGCCCACAGGAACTCTTGGATAGTGACCTTCTAAACTATAACTCATTCCAAACTCCGACTGCTGGTAGGGATACGTCTTCTAATATTCTTCCAAATAATTCTCATTGGCTCAAGGACAGGGCAGAGCACAGCTATAGGTGGAAAACCTTTACTTCTGGTATTGGGCAGAACTGGAAGCAAGCAGGGCTTGTTGGAAGTAAAGTAGTTATCTTAGGTTAGTTGTCTTTTTCTTACTCCTTTGTTATGGTCTGTTTGAAATGTTCTTTTAGTGTATGTTTTTAAAATTATTTTTAATTTTATTTTAAAAATTTTTTATACAGTTGATTTTAAAAAAAGTTAATTAAAAAAAAAGGAAAAATAATATGCAGAGCCCCCTTGAGGAGCTGGTGGAGAATGCAGGGGTATTGGGCTGCCCCACCTCGATGGTTGCTAATGTGCTCACAGACATAGGGGATTGGTGGTTTGATGGGTTGAGCCCTCTACCACGGGACTTGCCCTTGGGAAGACTGTTGCTGCAAAGGAGAGGCTAGGCCTCCCTATAATTGTGCCTAAGAGCCTCCTCCTGAATGCCTCTTTGTTGCTCAGATGTAGCCCTCTCTCTCTAGCTAAGCCAACTTGAAAGGTGAAATCACTGCCCTCCCCGCTACGTGGGATCAGACACCCAGGGGAGTGAATCTCCCTGGCAACGTGGAACATGACTCCCGGGAGGAATGTTGACCCGGTATCGTGGGATGGAGAACATCTTCTTGACCAAAAGGGGGATGTGAAAGGAAATGAAATAAGCTTCAGTGGCAGAGAGATTTCAAAAGGAGCCGAGAGGTCACTCTGGTGGGCACTCTTACGCACAATTTAGACAACCCTTTTTAGGTTCTAAAGAATTGGGGTAGCTGGTGGTGGATACCTGAAACTATCAAACTACAACCCAGAACCCATGAATCTCGAAGACAATTGTATAAAAATGTAGCTTATGAGGGGTGACAATGGGATTGGGAAAGCCATAAGGACCACACTCCACTTTGTCTAGTTTATGGATGGATGAGTAGGAAAATAGGGGAAGGAAACAAACAAACAAACAGACAAAGGTATCCAGTGTTCTTTTTTACTTCAATTGCTCTTTTTCACTTTAATTATTATTCTTGTTATTTTTGTGTGTGTGCTAATGAAGGTGTCAGGGATTGATTTAGGTGATGAATGTACAACTATGTAATGGTACTGTGAACAATCGAATGTACGATTTGTTTTGTATGACTGCGTGGTATGTGAATATATCTCAATAAAATGAAGATTAAAAAATATATATATTCTTCCAAATAATTCTCATTGGCTCAAGGACAGGGCAGAGCAGAGCTATAGGTGGAAAACCTTTACTTCTGGTATTGGGCAGAACTGGAAGCAAGCAGGGCCTGACTAATCACTGAATTTAAAAAAAAATAACTAACTGGATATCAATATCTAGCCAAAAAGAATGCTAGATCCGTCAGAATTGACTTGATAAACAATTAAGATATTTGTTTCTATTTGCACATTCCTTGGATATTATATTAATAAATATGTATTTATATATGTATTTATGTGCATGTATTTATTTATATCATTTTTTTAATGTACAGTCTACATAGTAAATATCCCATTTCTCTTTGCCTTCCTAGACTCTACAGAGACTCAAACAGTTTAATTGTTCCCCTGGGTTACTGCAACTGCCTCCTAACTGGTCTTTCCCAATATTGCTCTCAACAATGAGCATCAAGGGAGATCATTTGAGGCATGAAAGTGCACATTGCCATGATTTTCTCATTTGCCTGTTTTCAATTGTGAAGGAAAGGAATCACCAAGAGAATCCTTCTTGAGTCCATGTCCTTTTACCTCAATCCAATGATGAATTACAGATTCTTCCTGTGCAATTACTCTCACGTCCATCTTTTCTTACTACATTTCTACATATCCTAGTTCAGGCTCTCATCAGATCCTGCTTGAACTACTGGAATAGCCTTCTCACTGTTCTGCTCATCCTCTGGCTCTCTTACCACCTAAATCCATCCTGTAAAAATCTTTATAAAATATCACTTTGAGCATCATGCTATTCATTTACTTGTTAAACTTCAAAAGTTCTTGACTGCTTAAAGCAACAAATTAAAAAACACTCCCTAGCCTAAAGTTTAAGGCTTTGGGAATCTAGCCTCTTATAATGTTTTCAGTTTCACTTCTAACTACCCTAGCTTCCCAGATCGTCTCTGAGGTGTTATTTTTGCTAGTGCTTCTCATAGTGTGATATGTCTAGCTATCCATTTTATTGGACACAAAAAAACTCCCATGGTTTTACAGATATTATTGCTTAGGATGAGCCTTAAACATATAGTGTCTTTTTAAGTTTTTTAAAAAGTGAGTTCATAAAAATATTAAACAATAACGGTTAAGTGATAATTATGGCAAAAACTATGGAAGTGGTCCTCAAATGACCAAAACAGGTATGCTTTATATCAGATTTGTTCCTCACAACAGCCTTGCAAATTAGAAACTAAGTCCAGAGAAACATTGGAACTTATTCACATTGCAAATAGGTCGTGATACAGGATTCAAGTTCAGGTACCCAAGTCTCTGACTGAAGCTCTTTCCAAGCTTTCCTGCTTTACCATGATGCCCTTTAATTACCTGAGTGTAGGTGTCTGACTTGTGATTTTCTATACTCCACCTCATTGCCTCAAAAAAGTTTGCTTTCTAAATTAAATCCCTTACCTCCTGAAAAATAAGAGGGACACCGCTGTGTTTCTACAGCACATTTATAAAACATACAAGGAAAAGGACCAGATTTCTTGCCTGGTTGAGTGAAACGTTAATTCTTCACCTTGGCACCTCAAACTACAGCTGTAATAAGGACCGTTATGTCCACATAGGCCCTTAAACCGAAGACCTGCTGAGCAAAGACGCACTTTCCCAGCCCTACTCAACTGTGTCAGCTTTTCTGCCAACTGACCAGGCGGAAGCAGCAGCAGGGGAGGAGGCACTGCAGGTAGGTGGGGAGGGGATAATTTTGAAAGCCCTAAATCCCTCGCTGGGAAGAAACAGCTGCTCCTGGCTTTTCTAAACATCTGTCCCATCTGTCCCCGGCCGCACTTCACCCTTTCGAGGTTCGAGCTAGTGAAACGTGGATTTGACGAGGAAGCACTTCTAAAGCTGGTTGGTGAGCTGGGATGAGCCTAGTGCCATCGAGAAAGTTTCTGCTACTCGGAGGAGGGCATTGCAGGTCGAAAGGACAGTCATAACTTTTTTTCTCACAAAACACAGCTTTAATTGACAAAGTCGCGATTTAAGAGGATGTAACAGTCACTGAAAACGGACTGTACGCCCTGAGGAAATTATTTCACAAAACAGAGGTATCCCTAGTGTCCTAATTTTTATTTTAACCTCCGGGGGAGGAAGAGCCGGCTGTTTGGGGGGTTAGAAATAATGGCCCGCACACACTATTCCACCTCAGTGTTAGAACACGCTGTGCGAATCTCGCGCACGTGGCGTTTATCACATTTAACAGTGTGTTGCTAGTCTCTGACTCCTCTGCCAATACTATGCTCCCAGAGAATAGAGACCTTAATTTATTCACTTATTTTCCCCTAGCTCTCAGGACTGTGGCCGGCGCCTGGCAGGCGTGAAATACACTTATGAATGAATGAACTTAACAAGGAAAAAAAAATAAAAGAACAGGGTGATTCATTTGATCCTCCTAAGAGGACAGCAGGCGAGCTCAGACTTGGATGGAGTCTTCAACGCAGGAGCACGGCTCGGAGACAGCCCCGCCCCCAGAGCGCGCGCAGCCACGCCCCCTTCCCGGGGTCCTTCCCCTTGAGAAGTCTGTCCTACCTAGAGAGCAAAAGGATTAAGGGCGGGTCTATTGGGACGCAGGCGCAATGGGCAGCGGAAGTAGGAACTGGGAGAGGGAGGAAGCAGCTTAGCCCGGTTCGCCAAGGACGCCGCGCTCCTCCTTCCTCTCCTAGTCAAGCAGGAAGCTCCTGGCGGCCGCACGTGCCGCCGAGACCAGGCCCCTCCCCTCCCCGCCCACCTTCTCCGTCTGCCGAGATGGCGCTCGACCCCGCAGGTACGGGGAGCCTGGGTTGCTGCGGGGCCTCGGCTCACATCTCATTACGCTGGCATATTCTTTGGGGGTCGGCCTGGGAAAGGTACCGAGCTCTGGGGATGCACCACTTCCGCAGACTGGCAAGTCCTGCCTTCTTATTTAGGGTCGTGATTCATTCTCCCGTGCCTTGGGGTTGGGGTAGGGGATGAACTCTAGGTTTGTCTTCTAAACTCTGGTCCATTTGTGCATACAAACATTTTCTTCCAAAACGCGACTGGTCGTCCTCTACTTCACCCTCTTTGGGGCACAGGCTCCTTTAAATATCTAATGTCGAGTATAGACACTCCTGCCCGAGAAAAATTTGCATATTCGTGCAGATGCACAATTTTGCATACTTTTTTGGGGGAGTTTACGTACCCCAGGTTCATCCTTGGAGCACAATTTCAGAACCCTAGTTTGAACCTAGTGACCCAGACACTGGTGGTAAACAGTTTCTTTGGAAAGGTTCCCATCTCTTTTGCAGCAGCAGTTTCAGTTCCTCTACAATTACCCTCCGTACAGAATCACACCTGCGGTATCTTTGCTTTAGACTCTTTATGTAACCTGTGATATAAAACATCATTTTTGGAGGGAGAGGCAATTGGTCTAGTCCATTCCGTTCATTTTATGGATACAAAAACCCAAGGCTTTGAAAAAGTGCCTTTATAAAAAAGACTCTGTACTGGCCCTCAAGGAGGATGAAAGATATGTATCATGCACAAGAAAATCATTTATCCCAACCCTTTCAAGCCCTTTTTAAAGTAGTCTCAGTTATCAAATAGCATGTGGCACCGTAGATGATACTGTCTCCATTTTACAGATTAAGAAACTGAGGTTCAGAGAGGTTAATTTACTAATTGGTGGTAAGATCAAGGAGTACTCTAATTGAAGCTTAAAGAGTTCAGGAACATATAACCATTTTACTAATTTTAGGCTAGATGATTGAATCAGGCTCTATTAAGCAGTTAGCATTTGATCTGGGCTTTGAAGGATAGAATTTCCAGTGCTGAAGAGGTAGCAGAATGAACAGAGGTATAGGCATTAAAGTGCACTGTGTGATGTTTGGTTGCAGGGTGAATACCCTGATTTTGTTGTTGAGTGTGAGAGAGATATAATTAGGTAGTTAAGGAAAGTTCAGGTCCATGTAATTCTGCTATTTCTAAACTGAAAGTGACCTTCAGAGTCATCTAATCCACTGTTTCTTACAGATAAAGAAACTGAGACTCAGGGAGATTAAAGGCTTCAAAACATCTGTATTATGAATTTAGACAGACAAGGAAATTTAGAAAAAAACTTCATACTTATATCCACTAGCTTACTTTCTAGTCACTCTCAAACCCCTACAATCTCTTATATTATGCCCAAGGCTACACAGCTAATTTCCAGTAGAGTTAAGACTGGATAGAATATAGGTAATTTCATTCACAGTCCAGTGTTACAGACCTTGCCACCATTCAAATATTCATTAATTAAACAAATACATGTTGAGTGTTCAGTAAATGCAGGTATTGTTCTATGTCCTAAGAAATAGTGGTATATAGGCCACAGAATATCCTTGCTTTGAATAGCTTGTATTCAAATGATAGCAGAAAGTAAACGAACACCCCTATGCCTTCTTTACTGATTGTGATGAAGAAAATAAGTAGGGACATGTGGTAGACGAGGAGGGCACTACTTTAGATAGTTAAGAGTCCTGTGAGAAGTGTTACTTGAATTGGAATTTGAAGGATTAGAGAGCAGCCATGTGAAGAGCCAGGGAAAGAGTGTGCTAGACAATGAAAGCAGCAAATGCTTAAAATATTGGACTAGAATGAGGGTTAGAGTATGGAGGTGATCCATAAGGAAAGATGTTGGGTAAATAGGCAGGAGGTGCTTTGTAAGCATGATGATAAAGCATTTTGATCTGGTGTTACCAAATCCTTTGAAGGCTTTTAAAGAGAGCAGTGACATAATATACTTCATGACTTTAAAGTACTACTTGGGCTACAATGGTAGCATAAATTGAATGGGGGTCATGAGTGGAAGCAGCATTGATTGGAATTCATAAGCTGACAAAACTTCATTTCTCTAGTCAGGTATCTTTCTCGAACAGTAGATCCAGTGAGCTAGACAAAAACTTCCTGCAGGTATCTCAAGCTCAGTATGTCCAAATCTGAAATCATCATCTTTCCCTGAAATGTGCTCTTCTTGTGCTATTTCAGTAAAATATCTCTACCATCTAATTCTTTAAGCTCAGACCTGGGAGTTGTTCTCGGTACCATTGTCTTCTTCTTGAACTCTTGTTGATTCTGTCACCTAAATTTTCTAATCTGTTACTGTTTGTGCTCATCACTGTTACTCTAGTCTAAGCCACCACCAGCTCTTTTACAGAGATACTTACAGCAACTGCCTGAGGGTTTCCCAGCCTCCATCTTCTATACACTGCTGCCGGGATCTGTCTAAAAGTTTCTAAGGGCAAATTTCATCTTGTCACTCTCTTGCCTAAAAACTTGTAGTGCCTTTCCATTGTTTCTAGGATAAAATTCAGACTCCATGAAATAATTTATAAGACATTTCATGACTCAAAATCCATCCTCCTCCACTGTTATGACACATATTACTCTTTGCTTAAGCCAGTGTTTAAAATTTCAGAGAGGGTTGTTAAATTTATCTAGTGAATCAAAACCAGCATTTAAAAAATAGAATGGAAAATGTTAGAAGATATTTTATGTGGTAAGGTTATATGTTAGTAACAAGCAACTTGTTTCAATTCAAATATCCTTGCTATCTAAGAATATTTTTCTTGAGTTTTGGACAATCAGTGGTGAGAGTTCAGTTAGTGAGCAGTCTGATGTTAGGTTTCCTTGAGGATCAAAGTTTGAGATGAAGATTCACGAGCAAGTTTTTTGTTTTTGTTTTTGTTTTTTAGTATGTAATGCTCTCCAGCCAAAGACCATCAAGAACACTCCTGTAGTTAAACAGTCTTGGATTTATTACTTTTTGAATAAGAGAATAGATACCACGGGGAACTATGGAACATCTCAGTTAGATAGTGTTAGACCTGACTTACAGGATTTGGGGCGGTATTATTTGAATTTGGGGAGGGTTCAAGGAAGCAGGAGTTTGCACTGGATTGGATGCTGTCAGAAGACAGGGATACTTGTATGATCTGGTGTCTTAATGAATCTTATCTCAAAGCCAGGAGGAATGAAGAGAAGCTAAAGTTGTAATTGGTAGAGAAGTAGCAGTTTCTCATATTAATGATGGTGGAGAGAGGCTCAGATATTTTTGTGGTTTGGACAATGTTCTTAATTTTGTCTGAGTTCAAACATGATTGTGGAGTAGTCTTGTTTTTGTCTTGCTTTATCAGGTCACTGAGTGGTCTTGTTTGATGTTAATTTTCTGTAAAATTGTTTATGTTCAACAGGAGAATTCTAAAGCCTAGATGTAAGTGCCAGATCAGTTCATAGTTATTATGAGCTGTTTTTCTCTTTTTCGCTTATTTACATGAAAAGATTTCAAACTTACAAATTCACAAAAAATAAAAATAGTACAAGGGAGACACATGTTCTCCTAATTGAGAGTCATCTATTTTTATCATTTTACATCATTTGATTTATCATTTACATTCTATCAGTCATCTTCTGTCTCTCTAACTGATATGTATATATATCTCCATATATATATAATTTCATATATATGTACATTTTTTGAACCATTTGAGTTTCATACATCATGGCCCTATACCCCAGTGTATATTGCCCAAGAGGAAGTATATTCTCCTATATAACCACAATATAATTGTCAACTTCATAAATTTATATTGATACATACTTTAATCTATTGCCCGTATTCCAATTTTGTCTGTTGACCTTAAAATATACTTTATAGCATGTTTCTTCTTCAATAATAGATTCATTTTAGGATCAGATATTGCATTTATGTTTCTTTATTCTTCTTTAATCTGGAACATTTCCACAGTCTTTCTTTTGTGTTTTATGAGATAGACATTTTTGGAAAATATTACCACCACCACCCCCACTGTGTTTTAATAGAACTTTCCTCATTAGTTGACTTTTGATTGGATCAAAGTCATGTATTCTCAGCCAAATACTGCATAAATGGTGATGTGTCTATCTCAGGATGTCACATCTGGACACACATGATATTTGTCTCTCATAGGTGATCTTACTTTTGAGTATCCAGTCAAGGTTTTGCTCCATTTCTTTGCTGTTTTTTCCCCTCTCTTGTATTTAATAAACAATCTATGGGGAGACCCTTAAGATCATGCATCCTGCTTCTCATCAAAAATTCCCTTTTGATTTAGCATCTGTTGATGTTTCTTGCCTGATTCATTCTTTCCCCTGATGGTTGCAGAGTGATGATTTTCTACCTCCTGTACTCCCTCCACATTTACTAGTTGGTCCTTGACTTTCTGGTGTGAGCAAGAGACCTCTTTGTTCCCTGTTTATTTATTGATTTATTATTGGTGCAGACTCATGAATTCCTATTTTTTCATGGTTTATAATTTGTTACTGTACTTAATTATTTTTGTGTGCTCAAATTGTCCCACATTTGGTCATTGGGAGTCATTCAAGCTAGCGTCTAGGTCTTTGTGATATGACCCCATCAATTTTTTCAGCATTTCCTTTTTTTCTGGCTGTTTTATTTCCTTGGCTGCTCAAGCAAATGCCATGCAATGGGCTGGCTTGAACAATGGGAATTTTATTACCTCACAGTTCTGAGGCTAACAGAAAGTCCAAATCAAGTTAACCTCAAGGTGATGCTTTCTTTCCAAAGACTGGCATTCTGAGGCTGATTGCATGATCCTTGTTCCTTGGCTCCTGTCACATGGCAGTGCACGTGGTGGCCTCTCTTGGCCTTTCCTTTCTCTTCAGGGATCTGTCGATTTCAGCTTCTAGCTGTTCCCTCTGTGGCTTTCTCTCTATCTATCTGAGTTTGATTCTGATTATAAAGGACTCCAGTAATAGAATTAAGAACCATCCTGGGCCACACATTAACTGACATAACTTTATCAAGAGGTCTTACTTTTGGGTTCACAATGTGTTCACACCCACAGGAATGGATTAAGTTTAAGAACATGTTTTTTCTGGAGTACATGGCTCCAAACCACCACACTGGCACAAGATGTCCCTGGATCGTCTTGTACCTACCCTGGCCCATCTGAAGAATTAGTCATTTCTCCAAGAAGCCCTGTTACCTTTTGTTTGGATGTGGTATCAGAGAGCAAGATCTGGATGCTAGATCTGAGTGCCACTTGGCTGTTTTACATGTAAGTGATTGATTAATGTAATGCTCTTAGGAAAAAAAAAAAAAAAACTCCAAGGGAGTGGGGGAAGCAGGAGAGGGAAAAAAAAGAAACCAAGCAAAGATGTGATTTCAGGGGAAGGTTGGTCTTAGCCTCATTAGCTCTGGTATAACACAAAATTTGCCCTGCATTGGAGGCAACGGAGCAGGGCTTTGTACCATCTATCAGTCTTTGGCTACTACAGAAGTTGGGTTAGAGAAGCAGCAGCAAGGAAAACTGTGAAGTGCTACCATGTGCAAGGGCCGTCCTAAGAAGCTTGTATGTGTGAAGGTGCCAGCATTCTCTGCTGCAGGTGGTATACCAGCTATCCTAAAAAATAATTTATCTCAATATATTAGGAGTCTTAGTTTGTGTGGTGAGAGTTCAGATAGTTTAGATGGCATGGGGTATTTGCATACATATATATATATATATATATATATATATATATATATATATATATTCACACACAGGTATATGTACTGTATCAAGATGAAAAGAAATTGTGCAGTGGTGGTCAAAAAGTTTGAAAAACATTCACTCAAGATATTACCAAACTACTTTTTTTTTTTGTTCTCCAAGCCATTGCACATGCTGTTCCTTCTCTCTAGAATTTTTCCTCTCTTCCTGATCCTCACATCTGTCTAATTCTTGTTCATTTTTCACAACTCACCTTTTAAGTGAGTTTCGTAGGAGGCTTTTCCTGATTGTCACCCCCCATCTTTCAAAAAAAATAAAAAAAAAACAAGAAAATCAAATAACTTGAGTATAGAGTTTCAGTTAGTCTGGATCTGAAGTTTATTCCCAGAGAAATGAAAATGAAACTTACAGATGTGATGTGTCTATATGTAACAGGTAATTTGAGAGATGAAGAAAACCATGATTTGGAGAATGAGAATATTCTACCTATGGTAGTAAACAGTAAATATCTGAGTCCACCTCTTTAACTCAATTTGTTAGAGACTAGATTACTAAAAAGGAGAGGTCAATTAACTTCATGTATGCATTAAGAGCTTGCCCACCAACCCCAGAGAAGTAGTGCACTATTGTGGAAACAGCACTGAATTTGGGAGTTAGCAAGACTGTCTTTTTGTTTCAGATTCTGCCATTAACTCTGGCCTCAGAGTATTCAAAATGGCTTAACGTGAGACTTGAGGATGAGAGGTGGTGAGAATGAGACAACTACTAAGGCTTCTTCAAACCTTAAATTTTTATAATTCTTAATACTTGCCATTGGTCGTAAGGGGCTCTTGACTCAGCACTGAAAGTACACCACGTTTCATTGACTGGATTAGTATTGTTATTTTTGTATAGAGGTGTTAGGAGCATATTTGTAGAAATCCCTGTGTTTACAGATGTCAAAAATATAAGAAATATTACCTTATACTTGATATAAATGGACCAAACAAAACTGTGCTCAAGCAGGAACTTTGATACCCAAATTACACTTCCACCTCACCCTCCCTTACTGTCTTTTCACATTCTTAAGTAAGGAGATTGAAGGAACAATTTTTAAATAATGTGGTTGTTGATATCCTGCATTGTGTTTTTGCCAAAGAACTATTATTTAGATCAAAGGATTTGTTAATAACTGAGAATGGTAAATTGGAATATAGAATTTCAGATTATGCTGCAGAACAAGCATGTCTTATCTTCACTGTGCACATAATTTTTAGTATGCTGATTTGCACATGATAGGTTCCTAATAAACATTTTTTAACAGAATGAATATCTGTTATTATAAAATATTGAAACTTCTAAATACATGTGCCATTTATTAAACAGTTTTAAACTATTTCATACTTACCATATGCTAGGAGTTAGAGCTGGAAAGATGAATTAGACATTGTCTCTGACCTCATTATACTTAACTGTCTTATGCAGTAGTTCCAAATCTAGCTGTATATTAAAATTACTTGGAGAACTTTTAAAAATGCTGATGCCTGGGTTTTACCCCTAGCATTTCTTGGGTGGAACCCAGGTAGAGAATTTTGTAAAGCCCTCTCAGGTGATTCTTAGGTACAGCCAGAGTTGAGAACCACTGATCTAGTAGAGAATAAGATTGTACATATAGTGCTATGTGATGTCTTACAAGTCCATATATGACTAGAGCTGTAGAATTGGTTCTGGCAAAGTCTTGGAGTTAGAGGAAGAACAAATTGCTTTCAGGTGCTGGGAATCAGGGAGCACTTTGGGATGGAGAGAATGTTTAGTTGAATTTTAAATAAGTAAACTTTGATAACAAATAAGCAGTAGAAGATGGAAATAAGAGGTAGAAAATAAGAGGTAGAAGATGGAAAATAAAGACAAAAGATTGAGCTGGAGTTTTGGCTTCACCAGTTAGTTACTATATCAGGGTGAAAGATTGCTTTGAACTCTCTGATCATCAGTTTCTTCTAATACCTGCTCCCCCTACTTCATGCTGTTACAAAGGTCAGCCTTAAATGAGATGATTGTAAAACAGATCCTTCCACTACTCCTTCCTTCCTTCTGCAAATATTTACTGTGCTCCTTCTATGTAATATATAAATGTAAGTTACTTTTTCAGGTAAGGAAGATAACTAAAATACATGTTCTTTAATACAATCTTGTGGGGGCAGACTTTTTTGTCTCTTGATTAGGGTGTGACCTGTTGATTAGATTATTTTAATGGAGATGTGGCCCTGCCCATTCAGTGTAGGTCTTAATTAGATCACTGGAGTCCTTTAAGAGGCTCAGGAAAAGAGACAGTAGTCAGAGCTTAGAAATGCATGGAGAGGCAGACAGAAGGATGTTTGGAGATGCTAAGCTAAAAGATGAAGCCCAGAGTTTGCCCCGGAGAAGCTAAGAGAGGCCTCCCAGACACTTAGAGAGAAAGCCACTGGAATCAGAAGCTGAAAGCAACACAACCCAGGAGCAAAGGACTAGCAGACGCCAGCCACGTGCCTTCCCAGCTGACAGAGGTGTTCGGACACCATCGGCCTTTCTTCAGTGAAAGCATCCTCTTGTTGATGCCTTAGTTTGGACACTTTTATGGCCTTAGGACTATAAATTTGTAACCAAGTAAACCCCCTTTATAAAATCCAGTCCATTTCTGGTATTTTGCGTAATAGCAGCTTTAGCAAACTGGGACAATAACATAGCCACTGGGATGCAGAATGAAGACTTAACTTGTGGAAAATTTAAGTTGAAATTGAGATGCTGCTGGGACATGGAAATTACCAATAGATACTTGAAAATGTGGGCAGAATAAAGTTGGAGTTGGTGGATGAGCAGTGAGATCTCAGTACCACAACTACCATCTGTAGAGATGGAATCTTGTGGGACTGCCCATGCTCATGAAAGAGGAATGAAAGCAGATCTTACCTTGGATGTCTTTATACTTTTTTTTTGGTATTGTTACCATGGTTCAGGATGTTTTTGAGACTCCTTTAAAACTTGCTTTCAGACTCTACAGTATATTAATAGTCTCAGTTTGGCAAATCTTTGTTCTGAAGGTGAATATGAATTTCAGCCAAAGATTAGCCAGAGGCAGTCTGGTGAAGGTGGTAGAAAATCATCTGGGGAATGCTATTAAAAACAAATTATCGTGAAGCTGGTTTTCGTATTTACTCATATTGGCTCTGAAGATGGTACCAAGGAAGATGTTGAGTGATTTGAAGAAAGGCTGAATCTTTGAAATAAGTGAATAACTTCTCAATATAAAATAATTCCCCTACTCTATTATCTAAGTAGTACATGTTCTTTATAGATATTTTATGAAGTATTACAAGATGAAGGAAAAAAAAGTAGAGATAGGGTGGCCAAAGGCCCTGAGGAGCAGTCACAGAATTGAAAATATTCTACCATGTTCTGGATGTACAAATAAATCTATTAGGCAGAATATTGCTAAGTAGAACCACAGGCACTCTGTTATTTATTGCTTTTTCAAGTGTGGAGAAAGTCTGTCCTCCATAACATTTCTGATTTTCTAAAGGATATCAATGGTAAATTGTGCTTGTAGGAAAAGCTAATCTTGAAGTTTTACCAAATAAAGTAAATGCAGAACCTGTTAATTTAAGAAATTATGACCACAATGGAGATTGCAACACATTTCTAAAATTGGCATGTCTTATTGTGTAAGTTGATTTCCTGCTTTTGTATACTTTTAGATTTGTTGACTTTTTCTGGCCTCATCTTGGTTAAAAGCAATGTGGGTAGAAGAGGAAGTTTTCACACCTTAGCAATCTGCAGAATCTGAGGTCCAAGAAAAAGGTGCTGTTTGGAATTGGGCACATCTAGTGTGAACTAGGTGGTTATTAACAGTGAAAGCTGATAGGACAAAGAAGTTCAAATGAAGCATACATTGTGGGTAGTATTTTATCCAGAGGCTGAGCATAAATAGGCACATCTGTCTCACTGATGTGCTTTCCATGTTTTATAACAGTTTGAGCTTACAAAAATTAGATTGTTACTGATTGACCTAAAATTTGTTGTTTAATTCTCTTTGAATATTTTTTCAGCCAACTAGCAGATCAGACCTCTTGATTTTTTTTTTCCAATCATTATTTCTATGGTAGGAGTCAGAGTATAAGAATTCCATTTGACTTTACTTTCTGATCAAAAAATGAGAAGTGTGAAGTTTTGAATTGTGCTTGTTGAAATGATGCTCCTGTAACAGTCTTATCTAAGGGTTGTTTCCATGCTTCAGCATAACTGCAGAAGCTTACTTACCCTGGTTTGCTGAAATCGCCTTAAATAGGCCACCACTCCATGTGCATGGGGTGTAGTAGAAGATTTAGGACTTGGGTTACATGATTTTACGTTGGCCCTTTATCAGAATCTTGGGTCATTTCTTTGAGCCTCCAGATCTTTATCTGCAAAATGGAATCAAAAGCTCCTAAGAGGGCTGTTGCAGAGACTATATAGCATTCATTGCCCTCATCTCATGGTTTTATAACGAGAGGCAGGCTGTTGGAGTATTGGTGGTAAAAATCCCTCCTACTTTTGATTCCCATTTTTATCTTTGTTTGTTAGTTCAGGTATGTCTTGAAAGGAAGAACATGAAAGGAACACTCATCTTCACTATCTTGATTTTCCCAGTCTAAGTACCTCTGCCCCATCTTCTCATTTTTCACTATGAATATAGCAAGAAGGTATGAACAAGCTGGCAACATGAGTGTCTGTTCATATCCTTGTGCTGTTGAGAAAAACTAGGAGTGTGCCTAGTTTCCTGGTATGAAGCAGTTAGTGAGAATCTAACAATTGAGAACTCTGGTCTTACTATATTGTTGTATGTGATGCATCTGCCTGGAGTCCTTCTTTTTGAGGTTCTTGGTAGCTAGTACAGAAGAGGGGCCTGGAGATAGAAATCTTGCTAATGAGAACACTATTGCAAATTTATTACAAGCATTTTTCTTATTTTTCCTTCAGATTGAACAGTAGCAAGGAGATGTCCTCAGGAGCAAATAAGTGTTACTAGGAAGTTAAGAAAAAAAAGTGGCATTATCTAAATAAGATTTGAATTAGTTACAGTAGAACATTTTTATTATTGAAGAGGCATACCTTGCCCTTCATATGCTGCATTCTTTTTCTGTGAAAGATTCTGTAATGTTCTGATATGCTTCCCTGTTGTATTTGTAGATTCATAGCAAGTGCTGTTGTCAGTAGCCTTAAAAATCTGGTACTGCCATATTGCAGGAACATGTGAGCCCCAAAGCAAAATCTGAGCTAACAAATTCAGCCAGTGAAAAAAGGTGAAAATTGACTTTCAGGTGATGATAGAATGTTGAGAAGTTAGAGCTTTGGAAATTTTCCTTGGTGGTTGTTATCCTGATCCTTTATCTCAGTATAAGTTCATGTGACTGTATAGTAGCAAACTTATGAAATTTGATTTTTTGTTTTTGCAGGCTCTTGTACAAACATATCACATACATACACCACTTTGGCATTAAGGGAATCACTTTGTAATTTTATGAGTAAAAAGTGCCATATCCATAATATTTATAATTTTGAAATATGTATAAAATTGTAATTAATTTATAATTGATATTTTCTTGTTGGTATGCTACCAAATGGGAAGATCTATCAGAATATATATATATATATATATTCTATATATATATAAATTTTATTGATATGTATAGACTTTATTGAGATTTAGTCACTTTTCATACAGTCAATCCAAAGTGTACAATCAATTGTTCACAGTATCATCATATAGTTGTGCATTTATCACCACAATCAATTTTTGCACATTTTCATTACTCCAAAAAAAAAAAAAAAATTAAAATAAGGATAAAAATAAAAGTAAAAAAGAACACCCAAAACAACCCATATTTATATATTTTTAAGATGGTCAATTCTGATTTAACACCAGTAGTTGAAAAAACAAAATCAATATTCATTTAATTCTAGAATTGCTTGTTTGCCCTAGGAGGTTTTAGAAGAATGATCAGGAAGAAGAGAATTTGTGAACCATTTTAAAAATGTGTCTAAATAGGAATAATATAACTTTAGAATTCGTAATGTCAGTAAATTTCTATTATATTTCATTTATGAAAATATGGTTCACTATTTCAAAGCTATGTTTGTATTCAAGGAACTGGTCCAAGAAAATAGTGTTTCAGTTATCTAGGGCCATTGCAGGATTTATGGAGCAAAGAATAGATTCATCAGGACACACTATAAATAAGTTACATAGATTAAAACTAAGTAAGTGAAAAGAAGAAGTAACATTTTGAAATAGATTTTAGAAAGTAGATCAGTATATCACAGTGTTTTCTTCTAATCTGTTCAGGAAGTACACTTTTAATTACTGATGCCTATTTAGGGTTTGTACTGTAGACAAGGAGAAGAGGAATGAGTGGAGACATTCACAGTCCTGTTATTTTCTCTTCAGGTAGACTTCACCTTTCCCTTGTACAGGATGTCTCACAGGCACTTCAAATTCAACATGTCCAGAACTGAATTCCTTTTCCACTCAAACCTGGTCCTTTTATTCCCTATCTCAAGGAGTGGTCACATCATTCACTTGGAGCCAGAAAACTGATTGCCTTTCTTGAGTTATCTCTTTCCCTCTGTCTCTTCAGGGCCCACCAGTTTCATAGGGCCTCACTTTGAATCTGTTCATTTCTCTCCATCCATACTTCCAATTCCTTCTATAAGCTTAGTGTTGTTTCTTTCGTATTGCAGCAGCAACCCCTTAACTCTTCTAGTAAGTTCTTGAATCCACTCAAATTAGACTATCCTTCTCTCACATACCAGTGAACACCAGTGAAAGTGTTCTTGTCAGTCTCACCAGTGACCTCCATGATGCTAGTTTTAATGGTCATTTCCGAGTTCTCATCTTGACCTTTCGGGAGCATCGGACACAGTTGATCCTCCTCTTCTTGTAATGCTTTCTTTCCCTGGCTTCCTGGAGACCACACTTGCTTAGTTTTCTTCCCTCATCTGCTGCTCCTTTACAGTGTCTTTTGCTGGATTCTCCATATCTCAGAGGGACTTGTCTCTTTTTAATTGTTTCATTCTTTTAGGGGTTCTGATTTGGCCCTACAGTTTTACATTTTTCTGGTTAGCAAAAACCTGTTGTCAAGGCCATTTTTTTTTTCTTGAGTAAAAATTCTTCAAACTTTTCAACATGATTTTTAGTTCTGTCTTTTCCACTGCTAGAGGGCTAAGTTCATTTGCAATGTAGGATTAGGTTTTTTTTAGCTAATTTAAGATAACTATATAATCTTTCTTGAGTCCAAGAGAGAAGTATTTCATGTTTATCTGTGTTACCCTCAGGTGTATGCCACAGTTTTATATATAAATTGTCCAGTTTAGAGTAAATGACCGTTATGAGCATATATGGCTCTAGACATCAACTCAAAGTATATATTAGGGTTGGAAGTTTGCATATTCTATGGCACAGCCAGTTTACCTTAACTTTTAGCTACCAAGCCTTGTTGAGAGGCCAAAATCAATCAAATTAGGGCTAAAATGATATTTATTTGATATTCTAGACTCTATAGAATCTGGAGTTCTAGATTAGAAGATAGAAGACTTGGGTTCTAGTTTTGACTGCTGTTTCATAGTTGCATGACTTTGAGCCAATCATTTAATTCCTCCAAGTTTGTTTCATTTATCTCTGAAATGAGAAAAATAATGTCTGCCCAGCCTACCTGACAGGCATGTTGTGCAAATTAAATGAGAAAATGGATGTGGGAGTGCTGTGTACACTTTAAAGCCTCATGTCAAATTTTAGGCATTATTAGTTTTCACTGAATGCTTTCTAGTTTATGTGTTTCCTTGTGTGAGGAGTTAATTCTAGGAAGGGACAGAATTTTCTCTTCTTTTAAGCCATCCTAGAACTTTCTTTAGGCTCAGACTTGACTGATAATACTTTGTCACCAGTGAAAGTGGATTCTGAGGGGAATATAAAAATGTTTTTATTTATCTGTTGTTTCACATTAAAATTACAGATAAGTGGAAGCAATGATAAATTTAAATTTCAAGGAAAATGGTAACTAAAGGCAAGTAAAGAATATGAATTTAGATATCTTACCTCTAGGATATAACTGGGGGAGGGGCAGTTGTTACAGTGACAGAAGTATCTTCTGTGATTTAAGAGAGGGATTTTTTTAAATAGAAATATTCTTACATTAAATTTTATTCTATGTCATAAAGATTAAGAAAGAGATAAAGTGTTGGTCAAAGTGCATGCCACTGTAGATAGGTGGAAACTTAGAAAAGAGTGATCATTCATATTAAGGCATTACACTCTGTTCTCTTTTGAGATTTCATTCAGTGCCTCCTACTAGGGCTCATATCACTTAGCCAGTGGGCATATACCACTGTTTTGGACTTTGGGACTTTGACTCCTTGTGCTCACTAAGCCAGCAACCCTGGAAAAAAACAAAACTTGGTTACACTTTTGTTAAGTGGGACAGTCTGAGCCCAGCCTACTGCCTTTCCCTCTGACTTACAAATAAACCCTGTGCTTGGGACCAGATGTGTAGACCTGGCACATAGGACATGAATGTGGGCTGACTGCCCCCTTGGGCACCTTGTCCTAAAACACATCCCTTAGCAGATAGTGGTTTGCTGGCACTTTCCTTCCCCCTTTTGTCCCTATCATATGTAAACATTCACAGAGACTGTTTGACTGAGAGTGTGTGTTTTATGGCACTGTGCCAAACCCACTGCTATAACTGTTCCAGTGGGGAGGGAGCAGGATCCTTGGCTTGCAGCACAAGAGGGCTTTGTGCATATCATTGGGCTGCAGATTAAGACCAGCTCATCCAAAGGGACTGGAGCCCACTAGTGAAGCTGATCTTGCTTTCTCTCTTCTCTAAGTTAGTAAAGTGTTTTGTTCTATACAGTGCCTGTGTGAGTTGTGCTTTTGCTGGTGACCCCGACACCTGCAAACCTTGGAGTGGGTTGAGATCCTGGGAGTACTACTCCTGGTGGCAGCATTGTTACGCTCTTTGCTAGCCTCCCTGCAGTAAGACTCTTCCCCTGGAGGCAGTAAAAGGTGTCTCCCTATCCCCTCCCCACCTTTTCTACCTCGCTGAAGTCCCAGGTAGTTGGTAGGCACTTTTTGTTGTTGTTTTTATTTATTTATTTTTTTTATGTTTACTTTTTTTTCTGGGGTGTATTCCTTCTCTTTAAATTGTTAGGTTGCCGAGAATTCTTAGGATTTTGTCCCTTTTTGGGAGGGGAGGAGTAGGGGTGGAGTAACCACCGATGGGCTTTAGTAGCCTAATTATGCCAGATTTTTCACTATTATTTGTTAGTCTTTCTACTTTGTGCATCACTTTTTAAAGTTTGATATGATGTTTTACCACTCTCCTTTTTCTGTTGCTGCTGCTTAGATTTTGGATGGGTTAGGGTAGCTTTTGAGACTATTTTTGTTCTTTTCATTAAATAAGAGGACAGAAATTCTATATTCTGGTTTCAATTCCCCCATCTTTACCTTCATGCAGTCTTTTCATTTTAAATATGAGATATCTGGAGTACATAGAATGTCTAGAGGTCAGACAGCCAGAATGTTTATCAAGATGGGCCTAGAACCTAGGTCTCTGACTTGCATGTCATTGTTCTGTCTATCATAACATGTGGCTTTTTCTTTAAACAGAATGTGTACTATTTTAACTTTTGAAAATGCTGTAGAGGGTGATGTTACTTTAATTGGTTTCTAAATCAGCCTTTTTTTGGCCCCAGAAAGATTCAACTTGATTAATCATTTAGTTTCTGTTGAAAGGGTCAATGAAAATTCTAAATCTTTTTGACTGCCAGAATAAGGCTTATAAAGACAGAGGTTTCTCTTTTCAAAAAGTAAGATAAATGACTTAAAAAGAAAAATATGAGATTATATGTATATAACTTTGTAAATGATGATCAACTTAAGTTATTATCATAAAACTCAAAAGCTGCATCTTGTACAAATTAAAATTTTTGCAGCCTCAGATTACCATTATCTATTTTCATGTACCTCACACAGTATCTGACACATAAATATTGTTTGAATTGAATGAAGAAGAAACAAACATATCAACAAGGTAGAACAGATAACCTGTAAACCCTCCTACAGTCATAAAAACTAAAGGCTTATTTCTTTGAAAAGGCTAATGAAATAAACTAACTTCTGGCAAAGCTACGGAGAAAAAAGAAGGCATAAATAAATAGCATAGGTTAGAATTTGGCAAACTCTGGCCAGTGTAAGATCTGCCAGCTGTGAAAAGTTACTAACATTTTCTAAAGGATGGTATATATAAATATAAATAAAAGATTACAACATAGATGGCATGTAGTCTGCAAAGCTTAAAATATTTACTGTCTAGTCCTTTACAGAAAAAGTTTGCTGACACCTTCTATGGGCAATGAAAATGGCGTGTTTGTAAAGAGAAAAAAAATCATATGACCATCTTCATATCATAATTTTAAAAATTTAGCTGAAATTGGTAGTTTCTTAGAGAAATTTAAACTTAACAACTGAAACTGGCCCAAGAATAAATTTTTTTTAAAGAATTGATAAAATTAAATCAGTACTTAAAGCTCTCTTTGTGTTTGTCTCTCACATACATGCAAGGAATATATACACACATATACACACCCAAATCACTGACCCTGGCAGGTGGTGTATCCATCAGGGCTCCATCAGAAAACAGAACCAGTAGAATATATATGTATATGTATATGTGTATGTAGATGTATATATACACATATGTGTGTAAAGAGATTTGTAGGGAATTGAGTTACTTGCTAGGCGAGTCTGAAATCCGTAGGGCAAGTTGGAACGAGCTGAAGCTGTAGTGCACAGTCAGAATTCTTCTTCAGGGAAACCTCAATTGTGCTCTTAAAGCCTTTCAACTGATTGAATCAGGCTGACCCAGAATATCTAGGATAATCTCCTTTACTTAAAGTAAACTGATTATAGAGACTAATGACATATACAAAATACTTTCACTGTAGCACCAGGCAAGATGAGTGTTTGAATAATTGGGTTCTATAAACCTAGTCAGATTGAAACATTAAAGTGACCATCACAGGTGATTTCTAGCAAACTTTGAAGGAACCGATGATAATTTTAATTTCCATACAACTGCAGAGAATACAAGGAGAGGTAATGTTGCCTAATTTATGTTTAAAGTAATGTGACTTTGATACCCAGGACCAGGCCATTTTCCATTCAGCATAATGTTTTTGAGATCCGTCCAAATTGCTGCTGTATGAAATAGTTTCTCTTTATTGCTGAATAATATTCTACTGTCTGGTTGAACCTGTGTTCATTCATTCATTGAAGGACTTTTGGGTTGTTTCCAGTTTTTGTCTATTACAAATAAAGCTGCTGTGAACATTTGTTTACAGGTTTTTGGATGAACATAAGTTTACATTTCTCTAGGATAAATACTCAGTGTCAGTGCCGGGTTATATGGTAACTGCATGTTTAACGTATAAGAAACTGCCAAACTATCTTTCAGAGTTGTTGTATCATTTTATGTTCCTACCAGCAATGTATGAGAGATCCAGTTGTTCCACATCCTTGTCAGCACTTGGTATTATTGCTTTTTAATTTTAGCTATTTTAATAAGTATTTAGTGGTATCTCTTTATAGCTTTAATTCATATTTCCCTAATGGCTTATGATGTTTAACATGCCTTCATATGCTTATTTGCTATTCATACATCTCCTGTAATGAAGTGTCTGTTCAAGTCTTTTTGCGCATTTTCTAATTGTTTTCTTTCTTTTGAATTTAAAGAGGTCTGTATAGTCTAGATACAAAACTTTGTCAGATATGAGACTTGCAAATAATTTTCCCTATTCTGTGGTTTGTCTTTTCATGCTTTTAGTGTAGAGGCTTCACACAGCAGGAGTTTTTTTTTATGATGAAATCTAATTTAATGATTTTTTTTTCCTTTTATGGATCATGTGTTTGGTGTCATTTCCAAGAACTCTTTGCCTAGCTCTAGATTATGAAGGTTTTCTCTTTATGTTTTTTTCTAGAAGGTTTTTCTGTAACTTTTTATTTTGAAATAATTATAGACTAACAGGACTTTGCAAAAAATACTATATAGAGTCTCATGCATCCTTCACCCAACTTTCCCTAATGGTGAAATCTTATACAACCAGTGTAATATCAAAACAAGGAAATAGAATTTTGTACAATGCTTTCAACTAGACTACGGATCTTTTCAGTTTTCATCAGTATGTACTCGTGTGTGTGTGTGTGTGTGTGTGTGTGTAGTTCTATACAATTTTATTCTATGTTCTTGATCTTACAGAGAAAGCATTCAGTGCTTCATCTTAAGTTTCATGTTAGCTGTAGGTATTTGGAAGACTTTCTTCATCAAAGTCCCCCTTATTCCTAGTTTATGGAGTTTTTTTTGAGGGGGGGCGGGATATATCATGAATGTGTTGAATTTTTTTCAGATGTTTTCCTCTAATTAATATGATCATATGGTTTTTCTTTATTTTCTTCCTTTCTATTTGATGGATTACTATGATTTTCAAATATTGAACCATCCTTGCATCTCTGGAATAAACCCCACTTGGTTGTAGTATATTATTCTTTTTATATATTGCTGGATTTTATTTGCTAATATTTTGTTGAGAATTTTTACATCTGTGTTCAAAGGGGATATTGGTCTAGGGTTATTTATTTATTTATATTAAAGCTCTCTTTGCCTTTGTTGTCAGTGTAATGCTTACCTCATAAAATGAGTTGGGAACTGTAGAATTGGTCTTATTTGTTGTTTAAATATTTTCTGGAATTTGCCAGTGAAGCCCTGCAGACCGATTTTTTTTTTTTTTTTTAAACAAGTTTTTGACTTGATTTTCTCTTTGGTTTTTCTGTTGTCAATTTTATTGATGTCTGCTCTTTATTATTTTCTTCATTCTCATTGCTTTAGGTTTATTTTGTTCTTTATGCTACTTTTGTGAGGTGGAAGCTGAGATTATTGGTTTGAGACTTTCTTTTCTAGTATGAGCATTTATTGCTATAACTTTCTCTAAATACATTGTTTTAGCATTGTCTTTCAGGTTTTGATATGTTGTGTTTTCACTTTCATTCCAATCAGTGTATTCTTTTATTTCCCTCAAGACTTCCTTTTTGACCTATAGATTATTTAAAAGTGGGCCATTTAGTTTTCAAATATTTTAGATTTTTCAATTATCTTCCCATTAATGATGTTTAGTTGATTTCATTATGGACAGAGAACAGACTTTATATGGTTTCAATTCTTTTAAATTAGTTAAGGTTTTATTTATGACCCAAGCTGTGGTTCATCTTGGTGACTCTCCCAGGTCCTCTTTCAAAGAATGTATATTGAGTTGTTATTGGGTAGTGTTCTCTAGATGTCTGTTGGATTCCATTGGTTGATGGTATTGCTCAGTTCTTCTATATTCTTGCTGACCTTTTGTCTCCTGGTTCTATCAGTTACTCAGAGAGGGATGTTGATCACCTCAATTATAATGTGGATTTGTCTATTTCTCCTTTAAGTTATGTTAGGTTTTCCTGTTACTTTTTAGCTGTTGTTTGGGTTATACACATTTATATTGTTATGTCTTCTTGGTGAATAGAACTTTTTCTCATTACATAATGTTTCTCTTGTCCCGAATAGTTTTCTTTGCTCTGAAGTCTCTCTTGATACTAGCATAGCTGTTACAGCTTTCTTTTGATCAGTGTTTGCATGGTATCTTTTTTCCATGCTTTTACAGATAACTTCCCTTTATCAACTTTGAAATGAGTTTCTTGTAGACAACATATGGTTGGATCATTGTTGTTTTTTTCTTTTTTTGAACCTATACTGTCAAATCTTAGTCTTTTAATTAGTGGATTTACATCATTAATCTAAATATTATTATAACATTGAAATATTGAGATTCAAATTTATCTTTTTATTTTTTCTGTTTGTTCCTCTGTTTTCCTCACTTTGTTTCCTTTTTATTACTTGAATATTCTATAATATTCCATTTAATTTATCTATAGTGCTTTTGAGGTTATCTTTCAGTTTTTTTATTAGTTGCTTTCGGGATTACAATATACATGCATAGTTTGTCACAGTCTACCAGCATCACCACTGTATCATTCAAGTGGAATGTAGACATCTTGCCACCACCAAAGTCCTTTACCTTTTCACCTTGATGTGTAATTGTCTGTAATGCCACCTCTGTGTACATTGAGAATGCTCTAATTTTTGCTTCTGTCAAAAAAATTATGTAGCACCAGGAATAGTCTATTTATTCTTTTGTTGCTCTTTTTTTCATTCCTGTTTTCTAAGTTTCCTTTCACTGCCTTTTCTTCCTGTCTAAATAATTTTCTTTAGCCAAGGTTTTATAGTGTATCTGCTGGCAAGAAATGAACTTCGCTTTCGTTTACCTGAGATGTCTTTATTTCACCTCCTATATTAAAGAATATTTTTGCTGGATATGGAATTCCAGTTTGACAGTTCTTTTCTTTCGGCACTTGAAAAATATTCTGTGTGCCACTTTGTTCTGATCGTCATAGTTTCTGATGAGAAATCCTTTGTCCTTTGAATGTGCATTCCCTTATATTTCTCTCTGCTGCTTTCAAGATTTTTCTTAGTCTTTAACTTTCTGAAGTTTGATTATGATATGCCTAGGTGTGGATTTCTTAGTATTTTTCCTGTTTCCTTGAAGCTGTAGGTTAATGTCTTCTGTGTAATTTGGAAAGGTTTCAGCTGTAATTTCTTTAAATATTCTTTTAGCCCAACATTCTTTTTCCTCTCTTTCTGGGATTTCAGTGATGTAAATGAAAGATCTTTTGTAATTTATTTTCCTATAGGACCCTGACCCTCAAGTTAATTTTTCTCAAAAAATCTATTTTCTCTCTACTTTTCAGATTGGATACATTTATTGAATTATCTTCTATTCACTGTTTTCCTCTATCATCTCCAGTTAATTATTATATGTTAAACCTGTATCTAATATCCTTGCTAAACTCACTTATTAGTTCTATTGGCTTTTTGTGTGTGTGTGTGTGCATATTCCTTTGGCTTTTCTATAAAGATGATCATATCATTTCTTTCTAATCTGGAAGGCTACTGTTTATTTTACTTGCCTTATAGCCGTACCTAGAACATCCACTGTAATGTTGAATAGAAGTGATGACACCAGACTTCGTTATCATGTTCTCTATCTTAGGGGAAAGTATTCAGTCTTTCACCCTAAAGTATTATGTTAGCTGTGGTTTTTTTATAGATGCTATTTAGCATATTGATGCTCTACTGGTTATCTGTTTCTTTTGAATGAGCTTTGTTTGTTTGTGTCTTTCAAGGAATCTGTCCATTTCATCTCAGTTTTCCAATTTTTTGGCCTAAATTTGTGTGTAATGTTCCCTTATTTAAAAATATGTACTCGTATTAAAAATGTTGGAAATTTGTGATCTATCTATAAAAAAATCTATTTTTTTCTGATCAGTCTGGCTACCAGTTTATCAATTTTAATGATCTTCTGAAAGAACCAGCTTTGATTTCATGCAGCTTTTATCTGATTATCTTGGAATGGTTGCCCTCCAGACATTCCGTCTCTGATTGTTTCCTCTCAGAACCCACCTGCCATGCTGTGAGAAGCCAAACCAAATAGAGAAGTCATGTTTTTGTGCTCTGGTTTACAATCCTACCTGAGCCCAACTTTCAGCCATTCCACACATGTATCTTACATGAGATATAAACATGAAGAAGCCATTGTAGAAGTAGATCCTCCAAATCCCAGCTTTTGCAGCTGCTGGAGTTAATACTAGTCATTTGAGTCTTTCCATTGAGACCATGGACATTGTGAAGTAGAGACAGTTCTGCTTTGCTTTTCTGAATTCCTGATCTATCAGATAATAAACATAATAAAATGTTTATTGTTTTACATTTTAAGTTTATTATTGACTTCTTATGTAGCAATAGTAGTAACAGAACACCTTTTTTTTTTTAGATTTGGTTTGAGGAAGATAAATGTTTCAGTCTCTACATATCTGAAAATGTCTTTAACCTCACTTTTTTTAATTAACTCTTTTTTTAAAATCAACTGTATAAAAAATAAAAAAAATTTAAAAATTTAAAAAAATTTAAAAAAACATACAATAAAAAAATGTTTCAAATAGACTATAACAAGGGAGTATTGTCTTTTTTCTAACCTAAGATAACTGCTTTACTTCCAAAATGTTCCTACTCTACCCCAAGAAAGTAACCTAATATAGCAACATTTCTGTGAACTTGTTCCTACTATACCTATCGGAAATTAACTGATGATTATTCATTCCTGGGCATTCCCAGAATGTTAAATTTACCCACAATAGCTTATCTCTTCTTACTGGATTATTGTTCCCCCTTCCTTAATTGCTTTCTATCACTAGTTCCCCTACATTCTACATTATTAACGATCTGGTTTACATTTTTCAATGTTCACATTAGTGGTAGCATATAATATTTCTCTTTTTGTGCCCGGCTTATTTCGCTCAGCATTATGTCTTCAAGGTTCATCCATGTTGTTATATGTTTCACGACATTGTTCCTTCTTACTGCCACATAGTATTCCATCGTGTGAATATACCACATTTTATTTAACCACTCATCCATTGAAGGACATTTGGGTTGTTTCTGCCTCTTGGCAATTGTGAATAATGCTGTATGAACATTGGCATGCAGATGTCTGTTTGTGTCACTGCTTTCAGATCTTCCGGGTATATACGGAGAAGTGCAATCGCTGGATCGAAGGGTAACTCTATATCTAGTTTTCTGTGGAACTGCCAGACTGACTTCCAGAGTGGCTGAACCATTATACAGTCCCACCAACAATGAATAAGGCTTCCAATTTCTCCACATCCTCTCCAGCATTTGTAGTTTCCTGTTTGTTTAATGGTAGCCATTCTAATTGGTGTGAGATGGTATCTCAGTGTGGGCTTAATTTGCATCTCTCTAATAGCTGGTGAAGCTGAACATTTTTTCATGTGTTTCTTGGCCATTTATATTTCCTCTTCAGAGAACTGTCTTTTCATATCTTTTGCCCATTTTATAATTGGGCTATCTGTACTATGGTCATTGAGTTGTAGGATTTCTTTATATATGCAAGATATCAGTCTTTTGTCAGATACATGGTTTCCAAAAATTTTTTCCGATTGAGTTGGCTGCCTCTTCACCTTTTTGACAAATTCCTTTGAGGTACAGAAACTTCTAAGCTTGAGGAGTTCCCATTTGTCTGTTTTTTCTTTTGTTGCTTGTGCTTGGGTGTAAAGTCTAGGAAGTGGCCACCTAATACAAGGTCTTGAAGATGTTTCCCTACATTATCTTCTAGGAGTTTTATGGTACTGTCTTTTATATTGAGATCTTTGATCCATTTTGAGTTAATTTTTGTTTAGGGTGTGAGGTAGGGGTCCTCTTTCATTCTTTTGGATATGGATATCCAACTCTCCCAGCCCCATTTGTTGAAAAGACCATTATGACCCAGTTGAGTGACTTTGGGTGCCTTATCAAAGATCAGTCAGCCATAGATCTGGAGGTCTATCTCCGAATTCTCAATTCGATTCCATTGATCAATATGTCTATCTTTGTGCCAGTACCATGCTGTTTTGACAACTGTGGCTTTATAATAGAGTTCAAAGTCAGGGAATGTAAGTCCTCCCACTTTGTTTTTCTTTATTAGAGTGTCTTTAGCAATTCGAGGCATCTTCCCTTTCCAAATAAATTTGATAACTAGCTTTTCCAAGTCTGCAAAGTAGGTTGTTGGAATTTTGTTTGGGGTTGCATTGAATCTGTAGATGAGTTTGGGTAGACTTGACATCTTAATGACATGTAGCCTTCCTATCCATGAACATGGAATATTTTTCCATCTTTAAAGGTCCCTTTCTATTTCTTTTAGTAGTGTTATATAGTTTTCTTTGTATAGGTCTTTTACATCTTTGGTTAAGTTTATTCCTAGATACTTGATTTTTTTTAGTTGCTATTGAAAATGGTATCTTTTTCTTGAGTGTCTCTTCAGTTTGTTCATTTCTAGCATGTAGAAACATTACTGACTTATGTGCATTAATCTTGTATCCCGCTACTTTGCTAAATTTGTTTATTAGCTCTAGTAGCTGTATCATCGATTTCTCAGGGTTTTCCAGATATAAGATCATATCATCTGCAAACAATGACAGTTTTACTTCTTCCTTTCCAATTTGGATGCCTTTTATTTCTTTGTCTTGCCGGATTGCCCTGGCTAGCACTTACAGCACAATGTTGAATTCCAGTAGTGATAGCGGGCATCCTTGTCTTGTTCCTGATCTTAGAGGGAAAGCTTTCAGTCTCTCACCATTGAGTACTATGCTGGCTGTGGGTTTCTCATATATGCTCTTTATCATATTGAGGAAGTTTCCTTCAACTCCTACCTTTTGAAGGGTTTTTACGAAAAAGAGATGTTGGATTTTGTCAAATGCTTTTTCAGCATCTGTTGAGGTGATCATTTGATTTTTCCCTTTTGATTTGTTAATGTGTTGTAATACATTGATTGATTTTCTTACGTTGAACCATCCTTGCATTCCTGGGATGAACCCCACTCGGTCATGGTGTATGATTTTTTTAATGTGCCTTTGGATTCGATTTGCAAGTATTTTGTTGAGAATTTTTGTATCTATATTCATTAGGGAGATTGGCCTGTAGTTTTCCTTTTTTGTAGCATCTTTGCCTGGTTTTGGTATTAGATTGATGTTAGCTTCATAAAAGCCGTTAGGTAATGTTCCATTTTCTTCAATGTTTTGAAAGAGTTTAAGTAAGATTGGTGTCAGTTCTTTTTGAAAAGTTTGGCAGAATTCTCCTGTGATGTCATCTGGCCCTGGGCATTTATTTGTGGGAAGCTTTTTGATGACTGATTGAATCTCTTTGCTTGTGATTGGTTGGCTGAGGTCTTCTATTTATTCTCTGGTCAGTCTAGGTTGTTCATATGTTTCCAGGAAATTGTCCATTTCCTCTGCATTATCCAGTTTGTTGGCATACAGTTGTTCATAGTATCCTCTTATAATTTTTTAAATTTCTTCGGGAACCACAGTAATGTCACCTTTCTCATTCATTATTTTGTTTATATGGGTCTTCTCTCTTTTTGATTTTGTCAGTCTAGCTAGGGGCTTGACAATCTTGTTGATCTTCTCAAAGAACCAACTTTTCGTGTTATTTATCCTCTCTATTGTTTTTTTTGTTCTCTATGTCATTTATTTCTGCTTTAATCCTTGTTATTTCTTTTCTTCTACTTGGTTTAGGATTGGTTTGCTGTTCATTTTCTAGCTTCTTCAGTTAATCCATTAGTTCTTTGATTTTGGCTCTTTCTTCCTTTTTAATATATGCGTTTAGTGCTATAAATTTCCCCCTCAGTACTGCTTTTGCTGCATCCCATAGGTTTTGGTATGTTGTATTCTCATTTTCATTCATCTCTATATATTTAGCAATTTCTCTTGCTATTTCTTCTTTAACCCACTGACTGTTTAGGAGTGTGCTGTTTAATCTCCAGGTATTTGTGAATTTTCTAAGCCTCTGATGGTTATTGACTTCTAATTGTATTCCATTGTGGTCAAAGAATGTGCTTTGAATAATTTCAATTTTTTTTTAAATTTATTGAGGCTTGTTTTATGTCCCAGCATATGATCTATTCTGGAGAAAGTTCTGTGAGCACTAGAGAAGAATGTGTACCCTGGTGATTTGGGATGTAATGTTCTATATATGTCTGTTAAATCTAATTCATGTATCAGATTGTTTAGGTTTTCAGTTTCCTTATTGGTCTTCTGTTGGTTGATCTATCTATAGGAGAGAGTGATGTGTTGAAGTCTCCCACAATTATTGTGGAAACATCAATTGCTTCCTTTAGTTTTGCCAGTGTTTGTCTTATGTATTTTGTGCACCTTGATTGGGTGCATAGACATTTATGATTGTTATTTCTTGTTGAATTGACCCTTTTATTATTATTTAGTGGCCTTCTTTGTCTCTCATAACATCCTTGCATTTAAAGTCTATTTTATCTGAGATTAATATTGCTACTTCTGCTTTCTTTTGGTTGTAGTTTGCATGAAATATTTTTTCCATCCTTTCACTGTCCATTTCTTTGTGTCCCTGTGTCTAAGGTGAGTCTCTTGTATGCAACATATTGATGGTTCATTTTTTTTTGTCCATTCTGCGAATGTATATCTTTTAATTGGGGGGTATAATCCATTTACATTCAACATTATAACCATGAAGGCATTTCTTGAATCAGCCGCCTTATCCTTTGGTTTATGTTTGTCATATATATTTTTTCCCTCTCTGTTAATATCCTTTAATGTACCTGTACTGAATCTCTTTAGTACTGAACCTTTCTCCATATCTCTCTCTCCTTTGTTTGTTTCTCTGTTGGTAGGGCTCCCTTTAGTATCTGCAGTAGGGCAGGTCTATTGTTAGCAAATTCTCTCAGCATTTGTTTGTCTGTGAAAAATTTAAGCTCTCCCTCAAATTTGAAGGAGAGCTTTGCTGGATAAAGTATTCTTGGTTGGCAATTTTTCTCTCTCAGAATTTTAAATATGTCATGCCACTGCCTTCTCGCCTCCATGGTGGCTGCTGGTAGTCACTACTTAGTCTTATGCTGTTTCCTTTGTATGTGGTGAATTGCTTTCCTCTTGCTGATTTCAGAACTTCCTCCTTCTCTTCCATATTTGACAGTCTGATCAGAATATGTCTTGGAGTGGGTTGATTTGGATTTATTCTATTTCCAGTTTGCTGGGCATTTATGATTTGTGTATTTATGGTGTTTGGAAGATTTGGGAAGTTTTCCCCAACAATTTCTTTGAATACTCTTCCTAGACCTTTACCCTTCTCTTCCCTTTCTGGAACACCAATGAGTCTTATATTTGAACGTTTTATATTATCTGTCATATCCCTGAGGTCTGTTTCGATTTTTTCGATTTTTCCCCTGTTCTTTCTTTTGTTCTTTCATTTTCCATTCTGTCATCTTCCAGATCACTGATACATTGTTCATCTTCCTCTAGTCATGTACTGTGAGTATCCAGAATGTTTTTAATTTGGTCAACGCTTCCTTTAATTTCCATAAGATCATCTTTTTTTGTTTACTCTTGCCATTTCTTGTTTATGCTCTTCTAGGGTCTAATTGATGTCCTTTATATCCTGTGCTATGCTCTTCTTCATGTCCTTTATATCCTGTGCCATGGTCTCGTTGTTCAGCTTTGGTTCTTTAATTGCTCCAAGTACTGTGTCTCCTCTGATCTTTTGATTTGGGTGCTTGGGCTTGGGTTATCCATCTCATCTGGTTTTTTCATATGCTTTAAAATTTTCTGTTGTTTTTGGCCTCTTGGCATTTGCTTAACTTGATAGGGTTCTTTTAGGTTTTGTAGACTGATTAAAATCCTTATCTCTAAGTTGTCTGATCTACAGCTTCGTGGAGTACACTATTTCTCTAACTAACCAGCAGGTGGCGTCCGCGAGCCACCTATTCCCCTCAAGCCAGTTCTCCCCCGCTTTGTCTTTGTGGTGAGTGGGGGTGTAAGTCTTGTGGGGTCCAATTGGTGTACCAAGCTTGCATGTGTAGTTGGTGTTGCCTGTCCTGCATATGGGGTGTGTGTCTGGGCAGTCAGGGAGCAGGGGCGGCACTAACAATCAAATCTCCCTGCTGTTCCTGGAGATTTAAAGCTGCTGCAATAGTCTGATCCTTCAGTTCAGTCTTGCCACAGTTTGTCTCTGCCGCTGACCCACAAGTCCTTGGTATTGGCGTATGGCTCCTGAGACTTGAGAGTGGGTCCCTCTTCCGGGCCGTGCACCCTCCGGTTCTCTGTTGAAGGATTACTGTGCTATGTCACAGGTGAGCGCCGTCCCCCCAGGGCGGTCTCTAACCTCACTCTTAATTGGTAGTTTAATTCAGCTCTAGATGCTTGGGTATAAAATTATTCTGTCAGAACTTTGAAGGTATTTCTCCATTGTCTTATATCCATGTCTTTGCCAGTGAGACGTGATATAAATCTGATGTCTTTCCTTTGTGTGCTTAATAATGTTCTTTCCCTTTTTGAATCTTTTAGGATTTTGGGGTTTCAGACATTTCACCAAAGTGCATTTAGGTAATGCATGATCCATTTTTGCCTGATTACTGATATATTTTTATTTGTGCATATTTATTATACTTATTCTAAAATCCTGTTTCCTTTACCCTTTTAATTATCTTTACTTGGGAGATGGTTACATCTTAATTAATTGCATTTGGTTCCTGCCTCTCTCTTTGTCCCTCATCAAATTTGGGTGATTCTTGGCTGTTGTTTTGTTGTTGTTGATTTTGTTTGCTTTTTGAGATGCCCTGCTTTCTTCTCTGCAATTATTGTGTCAGTTCATGTCTGCCTGTGTACAGAGGTTGTTGGGAATGACATATTACCAGGAGGAGTTAGGGTCCCCTGGCTCTCCTGTGTGTCACTGGATTCTTTGAAACTTCCACGTCTTGAGGATAAATTCCTAGATTCCCTCTATTCACTTGTGGTCTAAGGATATCTGAGGAGGTGACCCACTTGGCTCTTACTGAGGTAATTCAACCAATAACTCTTGTTTCTCAGGGCAGTCTCTTCCGGCTCCACTTTTGCTGCTTCAGGGTATGAGGCAACACCTACTTTTTTTTTTTTTAGTTCAGTTTTATTGCGATATAGTCACATACCATACAGTCATCCATGGTGTACAATCAGCTGTTCACAGTACCATCCTATAGTTGTGCATTCATCACCCCAGTCTGTTTTTGAACATTTTCCTTATACCAGAAAGAATCAGAATAAAAAATAAAAATAAAAAAAGAACACCCAAACCACCTCCTCCATCCCACCCTTTTTTTCATTTAGGTTTTGTCTTCATTTTTCTACTCATCCATCCATACACTGGATAAAGGGAGTGCGAGCCACAAGGTTTTCGCAATCACGCTGTCACCGCATTGTAAGCTACATTGTTATACAATCGTCTTCAAGAGTCCAGGCTACTGGGTTGGAGTTCGGTAGTGTCAGGTATTTACTTCTAGCTATTCCAATACATTAAAACCTAAAAAGTGTTATCTGTATAGTGCATAAGAATGTCCACCAGAGTGACCTCTCGACTCCATTTGAAATCTCTCAGCCACTGAAGCTTTATTTTGTTTCATTTCGCATCCCCCTTTTGGTCAAGAAGATGTTCTCAATCCCATGAAGCTGGGTCCAGATTCATCCCTAGGAGTCATATCGTGCGTTGCCAGGGAGATTTACACCCCTAGGAGTCAGGTCCCACATAGGGAGGAGGGCAGTGAGATCCCTTGCCAAGGTGGCTTAGTTAGAGAGAGAGGGCCACATCTGAGCAACAAAGAGGCACTCGGGGAGACTCTTAGGCACAATTAGAAGCAGGTTTAGCCTCTCCTTGTAGCAATAAGCTTCATAGGGGCCAGCTCCAAGACAGAGGGCTCAGCACATCAAGCTGTCAGTCCCCAATGCAACACCCACTTTTGGCATCATTTTTTTCCTGGTATTCCTTAGGGGACATAATTACTTCCTTTTATCTGATCTTATCTCCCCTTGCCTTTTTGGTCACTAAGAAAGGACATCAACCCCTTTGTTTTTCAGGTCTGTCTAGGAATTTAAAGGGCAAATGGAGTGCCGGAGCAGGTGCTCAGTCTACTGTCTTTGTCTGATTTGTGGTAGCTATGTTTAAAATGCATAGGAATCTTACATGCTTTGTTTTGCATATGCACCTGTGGTTTCAGTTTTTCTTCTGCCACATCTTGCTTTCTTAGTCTACTCTTATTATGTGATAGAAAAACTCCTCCTATGTCTCTTATTCTTGAATTTTTTCATCTATACTTGGATCTCAGTAAAGGAGAAAATGTTCCTTTTGTGGATTTTATTAGTAAGAAAAATGATGGTGATTTAGTCTGTGACTTCAGTTTGGACAAGACTGTATGGACTATGTTACCAAGTAAGAGTATTGCCATATAGCTTGCAGTAAGTTTTAGAAAAATATTGCCTATGACCCTGATATTTGCTTTTTTTTTTTTTTTTGTATATCAAAGCATATTTAGAATGATTTATAGCCAGTGAATCACAATTTTATCAGGTTATAAAAGAGTTAATTTTTAACTTATTTGCATAAGCTTTTATTTTAAATAAACCAGAGTGCAGGTCTATGTTATTTTTACAAGAGAACTAACACATTTTACCACTTTATAAAAAGATCTCTCTCTTTTTTTTTAGACCAGCATCTTAGGCATGTCGAAAAAGATGTTTTGATTCCTAAAATAATGAGGGAGAAGGCCAGAGAGAGATGTTCTGAACAAGTTCAAGGTAAGCTTCAAATATTCATATAAAGATCAAATTCATTTTTATAATATGATCTGAATTTAATCCATAGCCTTGGGATGAAGTAGTCAGTGAATTAATATGTATGAATTGCTTCTCACCCTTTCACTGATACACCAGTATTTCAACTTTCAGATCTTCCAGGCAGTTTTCAATTTATTTATAATTTAAAAATATTCTCCCAAATTACTAGAAAAAAACATTTTTCCCAAGAGGTATCGTTATAGAAAGAGCAAAACTTAGTATGAGTATTGTGGAGAAATAAGTTATTCTGGTGATTTTGATAGGAAGAGAAGAAACATCAAATCTAACATGTACCTGTTTTTCATTTCTTTCTATCAACATAATTCATACATATATATGTAGGTGTGTATATATGTATGCATTCCCATATATATTCTAAGATGATTTTCTCTGGTGGCATCTGTTATTGAATTGCTAATGGAATCCCAATAAGATTTACATTAAGTTTAAAAAAAAAATTTATGTGTTTAAGTGGCACCAAAATAGGCATGCTTTCTTTGGAAAACGTTCTTAACATTAAATCCTGTGTTTTATAAATCTTGAGACTTTTTTTCTTAATTTGTAGGATTCTAATGAAAAATGTAAACAAAGCAATGAAGGGTAAAATATGAGGACATAATATATTTGTAAATGATGGGTTATTAGAAAAACAGATGGCAAAATTACTATATAACTGCCTTTGTAATAAATCTACCTCTTGGAATGATTATTAAAAAGGAACGGTAGTAACATTTTGCTAACATGGACTATTTTTCTGGCTCCCTCTATTCATTTACCCCTGTAGTCTTCTTTGTTGAGGGACCACAATAATTTGCTGTAAGCCTCCCTATAGGAGAGCCAGGTGGTATCAATTCTTGTTTCAGAACTGTGTCAATAATGTTGGGACTCTAGGAACATTTCTGTCCCACTGATGCTATCCCTTTAGAGAATGACCCTTGCGATTGATGGATGAACACAATAAAAGATTGGTAGTTCCTTATACTCGCCATTGTGTGATGGTTATTTCTGTTTCTTAAATTAAATGACTGATGATCTAATCTACTTTTAAATCTGTCCAGAAAACAGTAATTTATTAAAAATGCCATTCTCTGGTATTATTCTCTCATTATAAATTAGTTTGTTAATCAGAACACCTTCTTCCAATCCCTGCCCCCAGGTGTCAGGAGAAATTAACCCATTGGCACCTGCAGAGGGTTCCAGTGCACATCTGGCATTGGCAGGTGTCATGCTGATATAGTTCCAAGAGGCAATCTCACACCTGCCTTATGGAACTTAATATATATATATATGTACATAAAATCTCTTGATTAAGGTGAGGGAGGATGAAACTTAAAAATGGATAATAAAGGTCTAAGGTTAACTTTCTACTTCTGAGAAAATTTATTTATTACCTATTATTGTCAGTCTAAAGTTATAGATATGAATTGTATTTATGCTGTTTTGTAACACATTTTTACATCTAGAATAAAAGGAAGGTAGATAACTAGTAATAGATAAAATTAGGGAGCTTATTTTTTAATTTAAATATTTAAAATGTGTAAAAATTTAGTTTTTACTCACATGATTCAGATGAAATGAAGAATGATGGCAAAGTTTTGGGCTTCCAAATTGCCTTTGCTTACTCCTAGAAGGTGAAACTTCATTTTTGGTTTTTGAAACAAAAAAATAAGTATATAACTTAATAATACTTACTTTTTTGATTGCACAACTGCTACTATATTAAAGTTACAGAAAAGAAAATGTTTAATTTTAGTATCTTTATCCGAAGTTAAATTGTAAGGTGTTGACATATGTTTTTTAAAAATATATACTCTTCAATGATGATACCATATATTTAAAATTTTTTTACTATAAATAAATAAACATTTAAAATTTAAAGACATACACAGTACTTTATGATTAAGGTTGTGTGTGTATACCCACACATACATAAAATATACTTTTAAGCTTCTGAAGACTGAAAGCATCTCAAAATCTGAGATTCATTTGGATTATTTCATATATTTGTCCTGATTAGAACAAGTTTTATATACTTATTTACTTTTGAATATTTGAATTTATAAGTAATCATACATTGATTTTCTAGGCCATAGGCCCAAAACTTTTAGAATATAAAAATGATTATTTTGCAAAGAGCAATAAATCTTTAGTATTCGCTCTGTTTAACTATGTGAATTAGGAAGGAGCATACATTGGTATTGCTAAAGCAGCAGCAGAACAGCTACATTTAAACTGAACAGTAAGTTGTAATTTAAAATCAGGACACTTCCATTATCATTTGTTTACTGCTTATGGCCTTTGCTTTATTAAATAATTGTAGGATTTTATATAAAAGCTTTATGTATACTAATTGTATTGTTCTTGGATAAAGATAATAGGAATTTTAATAGGTGATCTGACTTTCTGATAGATGCCTGAAAGATGATTATGTGGGAAAGCTTTTCTGTTTGATTTTTTTCATGTCATTTCAACCCAGCTGATCATAAGAATTGGGTCAGACTGCCAGCGACTAGGTTTTTGAAGGGAATGGAACAGCTTTTCCAGGGACAAAGAGAAATGAAATCACTTTCAATGAAAGAAAGATGCCTCATTATAATCACCAACAGCAGTTATTGACAGCTACACTTCCTATTAACAAGGAGCATTTAACTAAGAGTTTGGCTGTTGGATCTTTGGACTTGATCTAATTTGCTAGCATTAATTAGTTTCTTTTGAGCACAGACACTTGGTGCTCACAGCTATAGATTTGGAGGCCTAATTAGAATAGAAAATTGAACAGAATGGGGTAAAGCATTAACCTTCAACCATTACCAGCTGGGACACTGATAAAGACCACAGAGTCCAAATGCTCCCTATTGAAGTGAAGAGTACCCTAATGAATATCAGTTTCAGCCGGGTTGCTATATTCTTACTAGTTCTGTCTTCATTATAATTTTTTAACCAGCTTCCATGATACTATAAGGATCTATACACTGTGAGTTTTTATTGTCCACTAACTTGGTCTTAGTTGCACATTGTACCTTATGTTTAAGCCACACATAACATTTAAAATATTTCAT